>NC_089805.1:38459419-38619419 GCF_029633855.1 Hoplias malabaricus
TAAAATTAAAATCGAGAGGGCAAAATACATTCGAGAATGTTTGAGAGGGAGATTATGATCAGTGTGTGCACAGTTCCTCTCTAAGTGCTCGTGAGTTTCATATTTGCGCTCACAAGAGGGATATTTACACACGAGGAATGTTAGAACTTGCAGGTGTGCCCTCTGCTTTTGACACTGAACGGGATTACCTGCCTAGAAACGCGAGCAGGGATCTCTCCAGCGTGTCAAAGCTGTAATTGTCTTTGCTACCAGCAGGTGCCGTTCGCTGTAATACTGTGTTATTCAGATACGCGATTATATACTGTTTATTTGACTAAAGAGATGCCTTTAATACAGAAAGGCCCAGGGACTAAAGAGGGAAGGAGCAATTAGAAGAAATATACACAGTAAGTGTGTATTAATTAAATCGAAATTAATTTTATGGCAATATAATGGAAAACCATGTTCTTTAATCACATAAAAAATGTCCTGAATGTAATCAAATCTTCACAGCAATGTTCCAACACCAATTCGAATGTCTTCTTGAAAGAGCTGCTGTTGCTGCTGCAAAGGGAGACAATCTACCATTAACTTCAAGGGTGATGTTGGATGAGCAGGTGACAACACACTGTAGGCTTTACAGAGCATTACTGGGCGAATAATGAGGTGGAAATACAAAGTGAATCTACAGTCAAAACAAAAAATGGAAATGTATCTCTAGAGACTACTCTACATTCTGTGTAATGCTATTAACCAGAGCACTGACTGTAAGCTTCTCGATTGGAATCTGTTTGAAATTGTGTGTTTGCATGTGTGTGTGTGTGTGTGTGTGTGTAAATTACTAAAAGAAGTGGCTCGGGTGGGTAGCATCTGCATGCCTCGCCTGCTTCTATTTACGTGGTTATGAGAGCGGATGTGAATATAAAACACATTAGACTGGCCTCCAACTAGGAAATATACTAGGTGTCAGCCTGCATTCCATTTGAGTTCTCAGTGATTGGTTCCTACATTTCATTATGATAAAAGAGGCTTTTTACAGAAGAGAAGGAGCACAGGAGATGCAGCTCAAAACACAAAGTGCACGCTGTCAACTGCCCATTGTGTACATCTGTTAAAAACCTCGAATAGATTCTAGCAGTGTGACATACCTTAACAGACAGCAGCATAGAAACAGCTGGAATTCTGTACGGTGGGCTGGTGGTGTGTGTGCATGTGTGTGTGTGGTGGTGGGGGGTGTAATGCATCAGGGTAGGTACTTCCCCTTGTCAGATGATATTGCCACTCATCCATTATCAGCTGGTACATCATTCGTCTCAGGAATAATAATAAAAATCACAATAATAATTTAGGGAGGCACGTTGGCGCAGCAGGTAGTGTCGCAGTCACACAGCTCCAGGGACCTGGAGGTTGTGGATTCGATTCCTGCTCCGGGTGACTGTCTGTGAGGAGTGTGGTGTGTTCTCCCTGTGTCTGCGTGGGTTTCCTCCGGGTGACTGTCTGTGAGGAGTTGGTGTGTTCTCCCTGTGTCTGCGTGGGTTTCCTCCGGGTGACTGTCTGTGGGGAGTGTGGTGTGTTCTCCCTGTGTCTGCGTGGGTTTCCTCTGGGTGACTGTCTGTGAGAAGTGTGGTATGTTCTCCATGTGTTTGCGTGGGTTTCCTCCGGGTGACTGTCTGTGAGGAGATGATGTGTTTTCCCTGTGTCTGCTTGGGTTTCCTCCGGGTGCTCCGATTTCCTCCCACAGTCCAAAAACACACGTTGGTAGGTGGATTGGTGGCTCAAAAGTGTCCGTAGGCGTGAATGAATGTGTGTGTGTGTGTCTGTGTTGCCCTGTGAAGGACTGGCGCCCCCTCCAGGGTGTGTTCCTGCCCTGCGCCCAATGATTCCAGGTAGGCTCTGGACCCACCGCGACCCTGAACTGGATAAGCGCTTACAGACAATGAATGAATGAATAATAATAATTTATTAAAAATAATGGCAGCTCAATATATGTTTTATTAATTACTTTTGAAATATTGTCTGAAATACTGATACTGCAGAAAAACTTAAGCAAATATGCAAATTAGTTTTTAAACAATTGATGCGAATGACCAATCACGGCAAACCACCTCTCTTACTATTGGTTTCCTCGGGTGTCAATCACTTCTTACCCGCCTCAAAGACAGTGGTACTCATTGGTCCACGGAATCTAAGAAGGAACGAGCTACGGTTTGAATTCACGAAGAGTTTACGTCAAAAAAACCCCTTGCCTGGTTTCTGGAATGTTTCGTTACCATTGCGCGGGGTAAACAGCATGTTTACTGAATGAATACAGAGCTTTAACAATGTTTAAGGAGATTTTACAGGCGCGGTTTTCTCTTCGGAGCTGGTAAGTGCTTTAAAATATGGAATATGGAATGAAGTGACACTACCAAGTAATTTATTTTAATAAGAGGGCGCCTCTGCACAAAGGGATTTATCGGTGCTTCGACAAGACTAATGTTTACTCTATAATTACTGTCCAAAATGGCAAGTAAACATTCACATCCACGTTTTGAAATATTACGTAAAATACTCTATAAACCAAAGGTTCATGGACGTCTGGTCATCCAATATTACTCTGAAATGGAAACTATTAATAAGAAATCTGTCCACCTTTGCTGTAGAAACAACTCCAGCACTTGAGGGACATCAATGTCCTAGATGTTGAATGATTTCTATTAAGGATTTGATGGCATTCAGCCACAAGAGGTCCAATACTAATACATTCACTTGCACTTGGTATTGGGCAAGAAAACTCTTGGGATCTCTTCTCACAGATGGCATTAGATATAACAGTAAAATTTAAGTTGATGAAATTGATAGCATGCTGTTGAAAGATGTGTCACAGTTTTCCAACTATCTACTCTTTTCAACAAATGTCAGAAAAAAACCCTTTACTTGTCTGACCAAGCTGAACACATTCACTCACACAGATGTCACAGAGAGGAGAGTGTAGCAGGTGTGGGGCAGTGGAAGAGGAAGTGGCATTAGTCATTTAACCAGCCTCAGCTGCACACAGCCTTCTATTGGAATAGCAGGCAAATGCTAGCAATTAGAGGCCTGGCAGAGACATGTCGGCACTCAAGCCACTACACACACACACACACACACACAAACACACACAAACACACACACACACTTTCTTCTCTTTTGTGTTGTAATGGCTATATGTAACTACTGATGCAAAAATAATACTATACTAAATAACTTGTATGCAGTAATATTTTTTTGTACAGATTATACACTACATCTGCAACACCTGCTGTTTCTATGGCATTAATACAGAGCTTGTTTGCAGTCAAAGCTCCTGCTTGTTCAGAATGACTGTATACTAGATGTTTCATTTTATTTCATTATCTGTAACCGCTTATCCAGTTCAGGGTCGCGGTGGGTCCAGAGCGCAAGGCAAGAACACACCCTGGAGGGGGCACCAGTCCTTCACAGGGCAACACACACACACACACACACACACTTTTTGAGTCACCAATCCACCTACCAATGTGTGTTTTTGGACTGTGGGAGGAAACCAGAACACCCGGAGGAAACCCATACAGACACAGAGAGAACACACCACACTCCTCACAGACAGTCACCCGGAAGAAACCCACGCAGACACAGGGAGAACACACCACACTCCTCACAGACAGTCACCCGGAAGAAACCCACGCAGACACAGGGAGAACACACCACACTCCTCACAGACAGTCACCCAGAGGAAGCCCACACAGACACAGGGAGAACACACCACACTCCTCACAGACAGTCACCCGGAAGAAACCCACGCAGACACAGGGAGAACACACCACTCTCCTCACAGACAGTCACCCAGAGGAAGCCCACACAGACACAGGGAGAACACACCACACTCCTCACAGACAGTCACCCAGAGGAAGCCCACGCAGACACAGGGAGAACACACCACACTCCTCACAGACAGTCACCCGGAGGAAACCCACGCAGACACAGGGAGAACACACCACACTCCTCACAGACAGTCACCCGGAGGAAACCCACGCAGACACAGGACCAGGAGCTGTGTGACTGCGACACTACTTACTGTACAACCGTGCCGCCCCTATGCTAGATGTTTCTTATGGAATTGTTTCACACTTCCATTGCTCTAAAACAATGCCGGTGGGCTTTATACCCCTGTAGCTGATGCAAGGCACTGGGCAAGGTGACCCTAAGTTCTGAAATATCCCATTCAATTGACAATGCACAAATACACAACATATACATGCACCCGCATATAGGCCTACATGTAATCACACACACACACACACACACACACACGTAAAAGAACACAATGGCAAGAGTCCAGTAAAGCAGCTTCTTCCTCCTGCAGTTTGCCTGCCATTTTGCAGCCTCTTTTTTTTGTCTGTGTGCATGGAGAGTGAGGGAATTGCAAATGCATCCAATTTTCCCTCACCATTGCTGACATTTCCTATCTGTGCATTCGGAAGGTCATAATTTGAAAGAAATCTGTCAATATGCTAAATGTGCTGCTCTATTTCTCATGTCGAGAGATAAGCTCATCCCAACGCTTCTCTTTCGCTAGGGGTATTCCCACAACGCAGTCAACAACAGATGTTGAAAAGGCTGTCATATAAGAGACCATCAGGCTGCAAATCAAACAGTACATCCTCCTCATTTTTATGCATTTTTACTGAACCAAACACACAAGTATAAGGGCATGGGAGCGGTCGAATTGTAAATCATCTTTTTGTAAGAGAAATGTGTCAGTGTTTAAAGAGACTCACTTCTAAATAAAACCTTTTACAACAATGCCGATCTTTCTGTGACACATATAACAATTGTGTATAATCATGATTAATTTATTATGGCTGCTATTCCTGTATGTGTAAATCGACGTTATATGGCTTCATGTAGTGAAACCGACAACACATGCTGGTTTGTGGACTTGCTTTGATTCATAGGTTTGTGAGTGAGTGACTGGTTGAGTGTGATACTCTGAGGCTTGATGCCCTGGCGATTTTTCAAGGGTGCGTTCATTCCTTGTGCCCAGTATTTCCGAGTAATCTCTCGACCAATTGCAGCCCAGAATAGGATGAAGTGTACACATACGATGAATGAATGAATGTAGTGACACTGGAGAGACAGTTTGACTTTGAGAGACTTTGTCTGCACTCGTTTTCACAGAAACACCTACAATATTGTTGCATTTTGACACTAGGGCTGTGCTTCTCAACCATTTTAGACCAAGTACCATCCATTATGACACCAAAACTTCCAAGTACCAACTATGAATTCTCAGTTCTAGGGGCGCATAAGAATGTTGCTTGAATATTTGGATGTTTTTCAAATGTTTTTTTTTATTTTGCATTATGAAATGATTCTAAAATAATTACTACATTCACAGACATAAAACAGATAGGCATTAACTAAATGTTTTAAGCAAAATTATACGTTAATGAGGACATATAACATTTGTGGGAGAGGTTAAGCATTCGGAAAGAAATAAAAAGAAGAGATTTCAATCTAATATTAATGACATGCTTTAGATAGGTGCTTGGAGCTGGTGCTCACAACAACTCTCAACAGTTGTAAGTAGGTTAATGAGACATGGCACTTCAATTGTTAAACTGTGTTTTAGAACTCTAATAACGTGAAGTATGGCCATGTCTCAGTCCATATTACGTAACTTTACACATGAAAACTTTAGATGTTCAGTTTTTGATTAATTCTTTAACTATTAGGTGAAAAGTGACTTTTTCGAGGTCCTCTGGTGTACCACCACTTGCTGCGTACCACAGTTTGAGAACCATTGCTTTAGAGGACATAGCCTGTTTCTGTGGGGCTTTATACACATTTAGCCTTCACTTGGCTGATCTTTAGGTCATATGTGTCAGCTCCAGATGCTGACAAATATGTAAAACTTAAGACTTTGACTCTGAACAGTAGGGGAACGATTTACACTAGAGGCTATAAACAGATCTATAAAAACATGCAAAGTACCGTTAAGCATTCAAGAAACATAGATTTACTAAATCCTTTTAAAAAAATCTATCAAGAAAGGGACTCTGTTATGACAACAAACATACAACAACTGACCAGGTTCTCAGCGCCATTCTCAGAGCAGCAGAAACACATTAATAAGGGCATATGATTTGTTGCTGGTGTTTTTTTGCTGAGGTAATATCATTCATTCATTCATTCATTGTCTGTAAACCAGTTAATTGTCACTTATCCAGCTCAGGGTCACAGTGGGTCCAGAGCCTACCCAGACACACCCTGAAGGGGTGCCAGCAATATTTTGTGTTCAGAAAGTGCTCATTGATGATCAAGCTACTAGTGACAATACCATGTATAACCCAGAAATAACACAGGCATAACAACTCTTCTTAAATACTTTAACTTCCCCAAAATGAAAGTTTTGGTGGTTTCCCAGGTCTTGCATGATTATTAGGAGTCCCATATTCTCCCCTTTCTTATGCAGGTAGATCAATATCTCATGGAAATGAATAATCTATTGATTTTGAATGTAAACAAATGACAGGTCTCAGACAGTAATGTAGATGATTCCAATAAAATGCCCAGCAAGTTTACTGTATACAGGATGCACTTATACAACATGCCTGCTAGCAAACTGCTATAAAGGTGGACGTCAATGCTGTGCATAGAATGGTTGACTATGCCTACAATGTGTGGTCAGTGGTGGTCCTGTGCTGGTTTCTTTCACATGTCAGAGGGGATAGAGGGCTACATTTATATAAACTTAGCACTACATAGTGCAGCAAATCGGTAGATGTTTCTAGTAAAATGAAAGAAAGCACAAGGTATGTATGTGTAATAAACTGGCAACTCTGTCTATAGTGTTTTAGTCTAGTACCTTATGTAGGTGTCAAAGTTATTTCATGACCTGTGTAGTGCACTATACAGGGAGTTGGGAGCCATTTGAGATTTAGAGAGAGAGAGAGCTAAGCACTACATTCGCCTGGGTCTTGGTGCATGCGGCTGATAAGGAATGTGCAGAGTCAAGCCCAGTGATAAACAAAAGCAGGAGTTTTTCCCTGTGGGAGTGTTCTTCTCCCTCAGTACCTAATCCAGTCTCTCTGTGTGTGTGTGTGCGTGCCCCACCATAATCTCTGTCCAACCCCACCACCCCAAACCACCCCACCAAACACGAGGTGATAAACCACATTTTCCTGAGCAGGTCGCAGAATCCAGTCATTATAAGAGCTCCCCAATGACGGTCACAACAAATTAGAAACACTGTTATCCTTTGTGTGTACAGTGGCGAAAGAACGCCCAGTTTAAGACCCCACAATATGGAAAAACTGGCTTAGGCTGATAAAATTAGCTTTATCAGACTGCTGCAATGATTACCGTAGGATTAAAACAAACACACAAACAAAACACACAGTGTCCTCTACAACTAATTTCAGCCTTTGTTTCCACTACAGTTAACCTGTTCCATAGCTGTTCATTTTCCCCCCATAATAACTTACTGTGTTTGCAATCCCCATCAAAATATCCTTGTAATGACCACAACGGCAATATTGATCGCAGGAGAATATTATGCAAGCTCCAGGATCAATAGTGAATTATTTGAAGCGAGGCCATTACCTTATTCATGCTGGATGTGTTGAATTTATTGGATATGTAATTGCAGAGCGTGAGCTAAATGTCACATCTGGTTTCTGTAAGACGAGATAATCTTTTATCAATGGCTTCTCAGGCAATACACAGTGAGCAACCCAGAGAATTAAAAACTCTATCAATACCCACTTATCTGCAACGATTACACTTATAGCAGGGTACCTCTGCCATATATAAATACATATTAAATACATTAAATATAAATAAATACTTTCAGGAATATCAAAAATGGAGCTGTCAGCACCTCTCCAAGATCAAGTCCTGTTTTTAAAGACTATGTGAAAGATTTCAGAACTCGTTCTGTAAGGCCTTTGATGCATTTGACAGTGTTATGATGAAGTCTCCATAAAAAGAACCGAAACAAAAAGGCGTGTTAACCAAGGGCAACACATAACCCAGCACCTTTTGATTTCTCCGTGTGCCTGTTCAAAACAATCTCGCACAGCGCTCGGTTTTCCAGCGGCTGCCTAACAATGAGGAAAGCAGCGGTAAATAACAGCCGAAAAACATTTTGTCGAGTATGTGTGCTTTATTAAAGTATATCTACTTTCAAGACTCTTATTCCCATCCCAAAACCAGCATCTCCAAACACTGGACATTGGTCTGGATGATATTCAGATGACCATGGCCAATTTTTGATAAAGGAATGTTTAATAAAATTAAATAATATTAAAAAATAATGGTCAAGGAGCTTTTTAAAGAAAATAAAAATAAATAAAAATCATTGCTGCAAAGGACGTGTCGAGCAAGAGAACAACATGCTTTATATATATAATTTTAACTGTATAGCCCTGGCTTAATTAGTAATTTTCTGTCATAATTTAGCAAATCTAACCCAGCCCAGGCTCTTCTAACAAACATTCATAACTTTACCATATGCACTAACACCAGCGTGTTAATCCAAGATCCCTCATCTACACAGATCTCCGGATGAAACTCACTTGTGAATTTCTCAATCTGAAAGTGTGTTTATATTAAGTATTTAATCAGAAGATCTCAGTCCTAGTCCCTGAGTAACCCCTGCCCTGCATTTTCAAGCATTTTTCAAGAACCCAAGGGCTTACAATTTGTAAAAGATAGATAACAAGTACACCTTAATACATACATAGACAAAACTAGACATGTTAATTCGAATCAGGAGTTCATTAAAATCAGGAGTGATGGAGAAGAGAGGTCTAAAATACAGAATGGTGAAACTGATTACATTGTAAACTGCTGAATAAACCAAAACATGTCATTTACCTAAGGATAATTCAAGCTGATTTTACTAAAATAAGCTCAGAGTAATGATTATAGTTAGGACTGCCATGTCAGCATTACTCCACAGGACTCAGTAACTGTTATAACTAGGATCATGGCTGTAAATCTCACTGTCGCTGGGGAATCTATAAACACCAGAAGACCATTCATTCAATAAGGGCCCTGACAGACTATTAATCTACATACTTCCTAGTTATTACTGTCTTTGGTATTACTTTTGTCTTTGGTGAGATTCTGGTTGATACTGCATTACCACCAGTAATTCATTTCTGTAACGGCTTTATCCTAATCAGAGTCTGGGTGGGTCTACCTCCCCTAGCATTGGATGCAAGGTGAGATCACACCTTGCATATGGTACCAATCATCACAGGACATCAGACAATCTCCCAGCCACAGGTGTGGGTGTGTGAGTGATCCACCTACCATCATGTGTGTTTTGAAATGTAGAAAGAAGCCAAAGCACCTGGTGGGGATCCATGGCGAGACCCAACAATCTCCTTAGAGACCCAAGGTGAGGAATCTGGACTCTGTGTGACAGGAACACTAACTGATCGCCACTGTGCTGCCTGCTGCTGCATTAAATCTCCTAAAAATAACAACACATACTGCAGACCCTTACTGGATTAAAACTGATGAACAGTTATGTATTTGACCTGAAAAAAAAAGACACTACATTCTATATCAATGAAAGTCACACAGTAATCTGGTAGTAATCAGTTACATTAGCATCTTTCCTCTGCTGCAGCTAAAACGTGAACGAATAATCCTTAGCATGATCCTAGCTAGCTAGCAAGGAATAATTGTACGTAAGGCCGTTTTGTATGTTTTTCTTAGTTAATAAAGTGGTTAATCTGGTTAATCCTCAACTCATCCTCAATTATATTAAGCCAATACAAGAAGTTGTTAGACGCCTGACATGTCGATTTGTGCCCTGTCTATGGTGTGTTCACCCCATTCTACTTTGCACACAATGATTCTATGTAGGCCCTGGACCTACTACAGCCCTGATCAGGATGAATGAATGAATGTTTACATGCCATTGTGCCTTATTTTCTAAAGCACTCCAGCACATACAGGTTATTTGAGCTATAAGCTCCTGAAAGTTTTTCCTCGGACGGTCGGTAACTGGCAGTGGCTGGGGCAAGTGAGCGAGTGTCATTTCTGTATCCTGCTATCTCTCTCTCCTTCCCTCGCCCCTGTGGTTTATTTACAGTAGAAGAGGAAGAGGAAGCTCTCTCCTCAACAGCATCCATATCTGCTCCTCTTTTGATTAAAAATGTATTCAAATATTGCCTTTTAATACTTTCTCCCCTTCCTCTATGCACCAGTGCACACGAGATTAAGCACAAGGTGAATTTTCCCACAAATCCCAGGGTGGAAAGGCAAGATAAACACACTCCATTGGGTTTGCCATTGCAATTACCGTATAGAGTTTTATATTAGGCAAAAGAAAAAAGAAAACCTTTATTGCATTATGATGTCTTTGGAAAATCCACATTATGTTTTCCTGGAGGTTCGCAAAATGGTGTGAATGGTAAAATGTGGAAATAAGCTTGGAACAATGCTCACTGCCTCAGCAAACATCATGTAAACACAGAGAAAAAAAAAAAACGTCCAATTAATAATTGGGAAAAATCTGCACAAACAATGCAACCCTGGATCCATTACAGCAAAGTTTATGATTTAAATTAATTTTTGACAAAATAAGAATGTGTTATTGTGCAATAAACAGACACCAGTAAACAACTGATGGAATGCACTGAATACTTTGGAGCATTTTGCTAAACGTGAGTGAGTGAGTGAGTGAGTGAGTGAGTGAATTTGAGTGTCTGACTGAGCAAGTGTTAGTCAGTGAGCGAGTGAGTGAGTGAGTGAATTTGAGTGTCTGACTGAGTAAGTGTTAGTCAGTGAGTGAGTGAGTGAGTGAGTGAATTTGAGTGTCTGACTGAGTAAGTGTTAGTCAGTGAGTGAGTGAGTGAGTGAGTGAATTTGAGTGTCTGACTGAGTAAGTGTTAGTCAGTGAGTGAGTGAGTGAGTGAGTGAGTGAGTGAATTTGAGTGTCTGACTGAGTAAGTGTTAGTCAGTGAGTGAGTGAGTGAGTGAATTTGAGTGTCTGACTAAGTGTTAGTCAGTGAGTGAGTGAGTGAGTGAGTGAATTTGAGTGTCTGACTGATTAAGTGTTAGTCAGTGAGTGAGTGAGTGAGTGAATTTGAGTGTCTGACTGAGTAAGTGTTAGTCAGTGAGTGAGTGAGTGAGTGAGTGAGTGAATTTGAGTGTCTGACTGAGTAAGTGTTAGTCAGTGAGTGAGTGAGTGAGTGAGTGAATTTGAGTGTCTGACTGAGTAAGTGTTAGTCAGTGAGTGAGTGAGTGAGTGAGTGAATTTGAGTGTCTGACTGAGTAAGTGTTAGTCAGTGAGTGAGTGAGTGAGTGTATTTGAGTGTCTGACTGAGTAAGTGTTAGTCAGTGAGTGAGTGAGTGAGTGAGTGAATTTGAGTGTCTGACTGAGTAAGTGTTAGTCAGTGAGTGAGTGAGTGAGTAAGTGAGTGAATTTGAGTGTCTGACTGAGTAAGTGTTAGTCAGTGAGTGAGTGAGTGAGTGAATTTGAGTGTCTGACTGATTAAGTGTTAGTCAGTGAGTGAGTGAGTGAGTGAATTTGAGTGTCTGACTGAGTAAGTGTTAGTCAGTGAGTGAGTGAGTGAGTGAGTGAATTTGAGTGTCTGACTGATTAAGTGTTAGTGAGTGAGTGAGTGAATTTGAGTGTCTGACTGATTAATTGTTAGTCAGTGAGTGACTGAGTGAGTGAGTGAGTGAGGGAATTTGAGTGTCTGACTGAGTAAGTGTTAGTCAGTGAGTGAGTGAGTGAATTTGAGTGTCTGACTGAGTAAGTGTTAGTCAGTGAGTGAGTGAGTGAGTGAGTGAATTTGAGTGTCTGACTGAGTAAGTGTTAGTCAGTGAGTGAGTGAGTGAGTGAGTGAATTTGAGTGTCTGACTGATTAAGTGTTAGTCAGTGAGTGAGTGAGTGAGTGAGTGAATTTGAGTGTCTGACTGAGTAAGTGTTAGTCAGTGAGTGAGTGAGTGAGTGAATTTGAGTGTCTGACTGAGTAAGTGTTAGTCAGTGAGTGAGTGAGTGAGTGAGTGAGTGAATTTGAGTGTCTGACTGAGTAAGTGTTAGTCAGTGAGTGAGTGAGTGAGTGAGTGAATTTGAGTGTCTGACTGAGTAAGTGTTAGTCAGTGAGTGAGTGAGTGAGTGAGTGAATTTGAGTGTCTGACTGAGTAAGTGTTAGTAAGTGAGTGAGTGAGTGAGTGAATTTGAGTGTCTGACTGAGTAAGTGTTAGTCAGTGAGTGAGTGAGTGAGTGAGTGAGTGTATTTGAGTGTCTGACTGAGTAAGTGTTAGTCAGTGAGTGAGTGAGTGAGTGAATTTGAGTGTCTGACTGATTAAGTGTTAGTCAGTGAGTGAGTGAGTGAGTGAATTTGAGTGTCTGACTGAGTAAGTGTTAGTCAGTGAGTGAGTGAGTGAGTGAGTGAATTTGAGTGTCTGACTGATTAAGTGTTAGTGAGTGAGTGAGTGAATTTGAGTGTCTGACTGATTAATTGTTAGTCAGTGAGTGACTGAGTGAGTGAGTGAGTGAGGGAATTTGAGTGTCTGACTGAGTAAGTCTTAGGCAGTGAGTGAGTGAGTGAGTGAATTTGAGTGTCTGACTGAGTAAGTGTTAGTCAGTGAGTGAGTGAGTGAGTGAGTGAATTTGAGTGTCTGACTGATTAAGTGTTAGTCAGTGAGTGAGTGAGTGAGTGAGTGAGTAAGTGAGTGAATTTGAGTGTCTGACTGAGTAAGTGTTAGTCAGTGAGTGAGTGAGTGAATTTGAGTGTCTGACTGAGTAAGTGTTAGTCAGTGAGTGAGTGAGTGAGTGAGTGAATTTGAGTGTCTGACTGAGTAAGTGTTAGTCAGTGAGTGAGTGAGTGAGTGAGTGAGTGAATTTGAGTGTCTGACTGAGTAAGTGTTAGTCAGTGAGTGAGTGAGTGAGTGAGTGAATTTGAGTGTCTGACTGAGTAAGTGTTAGTCAGTGAGTGAGTGAGTGAGTGAATTTGAGTGTCTGACTGAGTAAGTGTTAGTCAGTGAGTGAGTGAGTGAGTGAGTGAATTTGAGTGTCTGACTGAGTAAGTGTTAGTCAGTGAGTGAGTGAGTGAGTGAGTGAATTTGAGTGTCTGACTGAGTAAGTGTTAGTCAGTGAGTGAGTGAGTGAGTGAGTGAATTTGAGTGTCTGACTGATTAAGTGTTAGTCAGTGAGTGAGTGAGTGAGTGAGTGAATTTGAGTGTCTGACTGAGTAAGTGTTAGTCAGTGAGTGAGTGAGTGAGTGAGTGAGTGAATTTTAGTGTCTGACTGAGTAAGTGTTAGTCAGTGAGTGAGTGAGTGAGTGAGTGAGTGAGTGAATTTGAGTGTCTGACTGAGTAAGTGTTAGTCAGTGAGTGAGTGAGTGAGTGAGTGAATTTGAGTGTCTGACTGAGTAAGTGTTAGTAAGTGAGTGAGTGAGTGAGTGAATTTGAGTGTCTGACTGAGTAAGTGTTAGTCAGTGAGTGAGTGAGTGAGTGAGTGAGTGTATTTGAGTGTCTGACTGAGTAAGTGTTAGTCAGTGAGTGAGTGAGTGAGTGAATTTGAGTGTCTGACTGAGTAAGTGTTAGTCAGTGAGTGAGTGAGTGAGTAAGTGAGTGAATTTGAGTGTCTGACTGAGTAAGTGTTAGTCAGTGAGTGAGTGAGTGAGTGAGTGAGTGAGTGAGTGAGTGAGTGAATTTGAGTGTCTGACTGATTAAGTGTTAGTCAGTGAGTGAGTGAGTGAGTGAGTGAGTGAATTTGAGTGTCTGACTGAGTAAGTGTTAGTCAGTGAGTGAGTGAGTGAGTGAATTTGAGTGTCTGACTGAGTAAGTGTTAGTCAGTGAGTGAGTGAGTGAGTGAATTTGAGTGTCTGACTGATTAAGTGTTAGTCAGTGAGTGAGTGAGTGAGTGAATTTGAGTGTCTGACTGATTAAGTGTTAGTCAGTGAGTGAGTGAGTGAGTGAGTGAATTTGAGTGTCTGACTGAGTAAGTGTTAGTCAGTGAGTGAGTGAGTGAGTGAGTGTATTTGAGTGTCTGACTGATTAAGTGTTAGTCAGTGAGTGAGTGAGTGAGTGAATTTGAGTGTCTGACTGAGTAAGTGTTAGTCAGTGAGTGAGTGAGTGAGTGAATTTGAGTGTCTGACTGAGTAAGTGTTAGTCAGTGAGTGAGTGAGTGAATTTGAGTGTCTGACTGAGTAAGTGTTAGTCAGTGAGTGAGTGAGTGAGTGAGTGAGTGAGTGAATTTGAGTGTCTGACTGATTAAGTGTTAGTCAGTGAGTGAGTGAGTGAGTGAATTTGAGTGTCTGACTGATTAAGTGTTAGTCAGTGAGTGAGTGAATTTGAGTGTCTGACTGAATAAGTGTTAGTCAGTGAGTGAGTGAGTGAGGAAGTGAGTGTAAAGAGTAATTCTGAGTGAGGGACTGGATGAGTAAATGATTGCTGGGGTGAGTGTTAGTGTGTACATATAGTTTGTGTTAACATGAGTGTGAGCATGTGAGTGATTGAGTGATAATGAATGATTGTGTGTGTGAGTGAATGTGTGCGTGTGTTAGAAATAATGCGACAGAGAGCGAATCAATATTGATGTGAATTAAGGTATGTTTAAGTGGAAGTGTGATTTAATGACTGTGAGTGAGTGAATGAGTTACAAGCCATGTCCGTCATATCTAAAACTGCTTTCCTAGAATCTCCACACTGTAACTGTGTTCATAGGTCAACAATAAAGCGATCCAGCTTTAGATTGACTTATCTGTTTGAATCCAATTTTCATGTTCACTGACTGCAAAGAGTGTCCTCAGCCCAGGATGAGTTTCACTCCTCTTCTCTGCTTCTGATAAACAAACAGAGTGCTGCCCATGGTCTGAGAAATAAGAAAGAATACTTTCATGAATAAAACAAATGACACAGCATTTTTTACACAGATGGATATTTACAGCTCTGGATATTGTTCTTATGAAGCTGGTCTATGACAACATACAGATACCTGGGACTGATATTGAGCAGTGTCTTTAGGACAATGCACAAATAAAGTACTGTGCTAAAGTCAGAGACCACCAGACAGGTTTGTTATATATATATATATATATATATATATATATATATATATATATACATACACATACAGGGTGGGCCATTTATATGGATACACCTTAATAAAATGGGAATGGTTGGTGATATTAACTTCCTGTTTGTGGCACATTAGTATATGGGTGGGGGGAAACTGTTCAAGATGTGTGGTGACCATGGCAGCCATTTTGAAGTCAGCCATTTTGGATCCAACTTTTGGTTTTTCAATGGGAAGAGGTTCATGTGACACATCAAACTTATTGGGAATTTCACAAGAAAAACAATGGTGTGCTTGGTTTTAACGTAACTCTATTCCTTCATGAGCTATTTACAAGTTTCTGACCACTTTTAAAATGTGTTTAAAGTGCTACCCACTGTGTTGGATTGTCAATGCAAACTTCTTCTCCCACTCTTCACAGGCTTCCAGTATCCGTAGTTTCAGGTTCATCCATACATTCTCACTTTACATCTCAGAAACCTATCTTATAGATTGAAGGCTCATTTTTTTCCTCTTCACTTTTATTTATTGAAGTTTCATGACAGGTACACATCCTTTCAGACCCATAGCCCATATCAATAGACCCACTGAGTTCTCTTTCCCCAGTGGAAGAATAGACAGACGGCTATGAATATGATCAGACCCGAAGAATGGACCTTGATCTTCACAGATGAAAGCGAGGAATGAGTCATATGTCCAGAACCTTTCTCAAACATCTTCCTCCAAGAGTAAAATGGTATGGTTACGTTATCACGGGCACAATACTGTGCTGAGTTACATCTTTACGGCTTCCATTAGCCTGATCGGGACTACTGGAGACATGCCATTTGGCCTGAATCCTAAATGAGGAGAATAGCACTGTTTCTTTGATTACATGGACGACACCCCCAGTGCCATTCTCCGGGAGACTACGATGCCATTAGTACGGAGAGACATTAGTGGCGGGAGATTAAGAGAGATGGCAGAGGGATAGTTGGAGCAGCAGGAGAAGCCACTAGCACCAGGATGTCTGGGAAATGTGGTTTGGACTCGAGATTGATGAGGTGATGCTTTGAAACAGGTGATAAGTAATTTATAGTTTAATTGGAAGAGATGGTGGCAGTGTAGGCTTCATTTCCCTGCTCTGAAAATGGACTTTTAATGCACCTGAGCTTTATAATTACCATTCATCAGACATTCCAGCCTTTCTAAAAGTTCCCTAAACTGGATGTGGATTTCCAGAGCACGGGACAAACAGTACAGTCCTGGGAATATGTTGACGGGTTTTCCATGTACATTTGCAAAAGAAAGATGAGCAAAAACGTCAACTTAATCCAACTAGCCACCATTGGGCTGACAACTTTATCACAGCACATATTTGTGATGATTTTTAAAAAAAATACATATTGTTTATTATTTTATAGCACAAAGTTTTGCCTCTCACTGTTGCAGCACAGCACACATCACATTTTTGAAGACTGATGAGTTTGCAGCCAGTGACATCCAGGTGGATGCATCACTTTGGTTGGTTTGGTTGATTAGGGCAACTCTCTGATAATCCAAAATATGTAAATACCTTTTGAAATTACAATTATATATATATATATATATATATATATATATATATATATATATATATATATATATATATTATTTCATATATATGTTACTTATATATACACACTGATCCACACGTGTGATGGCAGCTTTATGACACCAAACAAACACAGGTGCTGAAGGATTATGGAAGTGAGCTGCTTTTGTTGTCATCAAAGGATAATTTATTCAGCCGCTTTAGATTTGTTTGTAATACAACAACATGCCGCCAGTAATTTACTTGAAGCTGCATTGCTAATTTTGGGGCAGATGAGGGGGTGTGGTCTTGCAGTGTTTTGCTGATAACTCCATGCCCTTTCTTGGCTGAAACAGCACTGGTGAACTCCAGGTGATGTACAATATGAATGAAGCTTTAAAGGTCCTGGAATAAAGCTGTTGAATATCTCTCATGTTACACTGCAGCATGCCATGACCTTAATTCTGAATGTGTATTTTAAAGGATGGAGAAGGGATCAAGACTGCTTAACAATGTCACTGCTCACCTTTAAAAATTCATTCAAGAACACAGCTGTATAGTACACCCATATATATATATATATATATATATATATATATATAGATATATATATATATATATATATATATATATATATATATATATATACCATTTATTTATTTTTTTCACTACAGAATGTTTTTTATAGAACCCAGGTCTGGAAGCCTACCTGAAATCAGTAGGAACACACCCTGGAGGTGGCACCAGCCCTTCACAGGGTGACACTGTCTATGATATTATCCCCCAAAACAGAACAAGTCAATGCACATGCTCTTGTACCATTTTTTTTCTTGATATTTACTAAATGTAGCTTGCAAAAGTCTAATGTAAGTTTTATTTATCTATTTAAAATAAATGATCTAAAATGACAAAAGAACAGGAGATTGTTTACATTTTGAATTACAATTCTACATTACACACAATGCTTTAAAACAAGCCTATTCATGGGTTCAGGTATTCTGACAGAGCACTGATTTAATTCAGTGTAAAAAACTATAACATTTGAAACTGCCTTTTCCTGCCAACGAAAGCCAATCACAAAGGGCTCCAGTGTGGATGGATCACAGGACACAGGATAGCTTTGGGTAAGTGAGAAACGTCCCCTTGGGGAGTCCTCTTAGAAATTGAATCAAACTGAGTTGATGAGTTGGGTGAGAAACGATTCACTTTGACCAATTTGATGTCGATTAAGCAGGAGATCAATTTCAATTGCTATATGGACTGAACCCGAGTAGGGTGTATGCAGCAATGAACAATGAATGTGTCAGAAAATAACATCCCCCTCCGCTTGCTGCACTCACAGAGGTGTCAACACACTGATATTCAACAAGAAGCCACTGCTTTTAAATTAAGTTTGTATTGCTACAGCATCTCTGGGTCCTGGCACACTGCCACACCAAGAAACACCACTCATCTGTCATGCCACGCTGATATATGGTGTAGTTTAAAGGAATAATTCAACCTTTAAGCAGTGGAACCCCTTTTTATATTTATCTATCAAGATTAATTCACTTACACCATATTTTCTCTGTTGAAGATGAATGTGGTATGGATAATCTCTCAGCAATAGGTTCTCAGAGCTCTGCTTTTATAAGCACTGATCATCTGATTTAATCCTGTTCCTCATCTGTTCTCTTTAACCCCACAGATACCTTCATCTGGATGCTCATTTTATTGTGCCATGTTGCTTTTGTCAAAGATAGCGTTTCTACATCTGTACTCCCCAGGTAAGTCTCAGTTCTGTGTTCAGTTATCGTTTTGGTTGTTATTGTGCGCTTCCATTTATATTCACTTGTGTCCGTTTATCAGCATACAAAGTAATATAAGTAATTTCTACAAGCTTAAAGTCTTTCTGGATTATATAGTTGAAATCAAGTAATATTAAATTCAGTTAATATCTCAGTTTCACTCACACACTCACAACTACGGACAATTTTTGAGTCGCCAATCCACCTACCAATTTCATGCTAATAGAACAAATGAAATCAGGCATGATCTAATATGAATTCATACATATATATCATTCATTCATTCATCCATTATCTGTAAGCACTTATCCATTTCAGGGTTGCAGTGGGTCCAGAGCCTACCTGGAATCATTGGGCACAAGGCGGGAATACACCCTGGAGGGGGCGCCAGTCCTTCACAGGGCAGCACACACACTCACACATTCACTCACACTTTTGAGTCGCCAATCCACCTACCAACGTGTGTTTTGGACTGTGGGAGAAAACCGGAGCACCAGAGAAAACCCACACGGACACAGGGAGAACACACCACACTCCTCACAGACAGTCACCTGGAGGAAACCCACGCGGACACAGGGAGAACACACCACACTCCTCACAGAGGGTCACCCGGAGTGGGAATCGAACCCACAACCTCCAGGTCCATGGAGCTGTGTGACTGCAACACCTACCTGCTGCACCACTACGCCACCCACATATATATCATAGACATTTTAATAAAAGACAATTAATAAGAACTATACAATGAGTAATTGGGGGGGGAAGGGAAACAAATATATATATATATATATATATATATATATATATATAAATATATATTGAGTATGAAATACTGCTTGCCCTTTGTAGTTGTGCAAGACACAGACACAATAGGATTGTCTTCTGTGTGATGTTTCTCTACAAACACTCTCTTTCTGTGATTCTATGTAGGTTTCCATATATTTAATACAATAAACATATAGGATATAGGCGATTTAACAATAAACCAATTTTGTGGAAGCAGTAAAAAAGTTCAGATTATGGTGAAAAATTTTAAAACATTCTGATGTTGACAACGTAACCACCGTATTTCTGTAAAACCTGTAAAGCCTTGTTTACTCTGATGAATTAATATGATTTTTACCTTGACAGGATAATATCATCTGATTTGTGAGTCCTTTACCTGGGCACCATTAGTGCCTCACGCATGCATACAGAGAAATCTAACACAATCTATGGCCAAGGACAAAGCCCAGCAGCTCCGACAGAATGTCACCGCAGTTTGAACTGCAAAAGGACTCAATCTTAAGACTCAGTAAGCTGGAACTGGATGTAATGCAACCCCATTACGTTGGAAAAACAGGTCAAGACTGTCAAGACACGGTTCAAAACACCACTCAGCCTTTTTTTCCATCTTAAGCCACCTCACTGTCCTGAAAACACACACATAAACCCACGAATGTCCTTTAGGTGACCTTCACAGACCACAAAGTCTTAAAGCTACGTCACTAGAGCCTGAATTCCCGACATTTTCGCCCCAGTATCAGATTTCTTGCTTTCACCTCTCTTCACCCTGACATTCCAGATTACAGGTATTCATGCGTCAGCATCGGCGCTCAGACAGGACAGCAAATTCTGTTGATTCCCACCCCCACAAATTCCCTATCTGGTCAAAGCAGGCCAAATGACCACAAATCAGGGCAACAGGGGGGCTGCATATCCCACCAAAGCTCCTCCTCTCAGTGTCCAAGCCATCAGCCGTTAGCCCCCTCTCACCCACACCTTCCTCTCTCTTCTCCACGGCACAATGGTCTGTGACAGTGGAGGACGAAGCAGTATTCTCACAGTGATGAGGAGAACAGGAGCGTTGAGAGCGTCTAACGATTTTTTGGCTAAAGTGGGCAGGTGGCTGGTTTCTGAATGTGAAGCCTGTTTGATGCTGCCCTGCCTGAAATAATTAATGAGTTTCTGTCAACCTCTTCCACAGAAGAGCACAGGGAGGCTCACTCCATCAGGCCCTGGTCCAGCTCTCCAGTAGAATCTAGTTTAACCCTCCACAGCCTGGAACATTTTTTTTTTAAAGTTTATAATAAAAGTTGAAAAACACAAATCTACTTCAGTAAACAATAAATGTGTCTTTACTGCAAAATCCTGTGGGGTCTGGAATCCTAAAACAGGCTGGGAACTAAGCAGCCTGAATATGTCTGTCACACATGGTCAAGTGATTAAAAAGCGCTATTTGTAGCTCAGGGGCACTACCAGCACAAACTTAAAATTAAATACATATATATATATATATACACACACACACACACACAAATATACTAATTCCCGGTCAGTGTTCAATGCAAATGTCAACACATGCCCCAGTTTTAAGGCAGACGTATTGGTGGATTTATTGTTTCAGTGGGGACACAGTCTCTAATGGGGCTATCTCTAAAATATCCTGTAATACAACATATAAGGCACCATGAATTATCACAGGAGATCAAGCTGGTCATTAACACTCATTAACAAAACTAGGGGAAAAAAGCTTATATCTTTTAATGTGGACTTGTTCAATCATTTGGGGTCTTTAAAGATAAGCCTAATCTTCTACCAGCTGTTATTGATTGTGTTGTTTAATTAATATTGATTTACAGATATTGTGCTGATTATATTGATATATTGGTTTAGTTCTATGAGCATTCTGATCAATTGCCCTTCGTTATACACAAGTGATCTAAAACAAACTGTGACAGGCTTGACCCTGCTTGCAATTTGAATGCATCAGTGATGGTGATGAGTTTAAAACTCTCAAGCTCACCTAGGAGAATTATCACTTAACACAGCTGTATGTGGAGACATCCTTTCGAAGTAATGTAGATCATTCCAGATGGATGAGTAGGCTGTCACTACTCACAGTCAGCGGCAGAGCCTCTGTGCGGGGGCAGAGGGCTGGCTCCTGAAAGGCAAATTAACCTGTCGTCAGGTTTATCATGGGGATATTAATATAAATCGCATTCCTCCTGTGGAGAGCTAGAAATGCTCAGCATCCACCTACATGTGTCAGACCCTGTGCCACTTCACAGCCTGGGTCCTCTCAGTATTCTATTATTTTTATATTTTTGTAGAGGTTTCAGCTGCACATTTGAGAAACAAATTTCTTTCTGGCAGGAAATCTCTTTGATGGATACATATATAAGTGTACACTTTAAAAAGGAGCCCATCCAATGAAGGCTTGGAAAATCGGCAAGGAGACAATCAGCGAGAGACAGAATGCAAATGTAGAATTAGACCTCACTTCCTGCTGGTGGTGACCTCATGTCTGCTGTCCGGGTCAGAGGTGGTCAGGGGTGCTGGTGGGCTAAGGGGGTTTTAATTCACCCAGAAACTTGACTGGCAAGCACGCCCCAGGGGTCTGTTGGTGGAGCCCTGCGGTTCATATGAGCTATGCATAGGCTGCATAATTATACATGCCCCCAAGAACCAGCATGTCAATCTTCATAGAGGGGGATGTGAAGAGGAGTGAAGGAACACAGCTCAGTGCACAGCAATACAGCCTCCGCTCAGCAGGGGGCTGTGAGGAACAGTGGTGGGCCATGTAATGCTCATATAGTGCTCATATATACTTTCTCAAAACACTCTATATATAATGTTTTTTTTTCTTTTTTAATATTCTTTTTACTTTCCAACTCATGCCAAATGTAGTGGATCAGCCAAATCAAGTATCTGAAGTTTGCTTTTTTAGTTTTGCACTGGAGCTATAAACCATATGTTGCATTTTAGTCCTGGTTTACTTAAAGTTTACACGGACATATTGTCATTATCTGTAAGCACTTATCCAGTTCAGGGTCGCAGTGGGTCCAGAGCTTACCTGGAATCATTGGGCGCAAGGCAGGAATACACCCTGGAGGGGCGCCAGTCCTTCACAGGGCAACACAGACACACACATTCACTCACACATGCACACCTACGGACACTTTTGAGCCACCAATCCACCTACCAATGTGTGTTTTTGGACTGTGGGAGGAAACCGGAGCACCCGGAGGAAACCCACGCAGACACAGGGAGAACACACCAACTCCTTACACTGACATATTGTCTTATAAAATGAATAAGAAGAAGTAAACAACAGTGATATGTAAAAACGTTACAGATGATTGTATGAATGTTGTGAAAACAAGCACTGTTTAGGAATTCGCTTGATAACCCACATTCAAGAACAAAAACCAAAGAAAGTATTATTCTTTGTGTTTAACATTTAAGTAACATGGCCTTGATTGGTATTCCTTTTATAAAACTAAATTAATTCACTAAATTGTCTGTGTTTTTATACTGAATTAACTTTGAATATATATTTCCTTTATTTAAATGATAATCTGTTTTATAATAGCAGTTGAGATTATAAAACACAGTCATGTCACAAACAAACAAACACAAACATGTCTCAAAAACAACTCATATAAGAACGAATGCAAATAAATACCAAAAATAATAAATGTGGAAAAATCTGCACATGACCTTCAGTCTCCCTCTGCCAACAGTGAAACCAGTAACAAACTGCATAAAATAATGATCCATTAAAACTAAACTCCTTCCCCTTTGCATTCCCCCACGACTAGTCACCTACCACAGTGTCCACTTGCACACCTACTAAACTAGCACATGAAAGGAATTATCATCACGTAGGTTGCATATTGAACAATAACATGGCAGCCATATTGAAGCCTGAATATTTTCCACATTATATCCATTTTTCTTCTCTTGTCATTACTTTTTAGCCACACGCCAAAATGCAAACTTGGACACCAAAAAACAATGAAAACTAACCTCTCGTCTGCTGTGTCGAGGAAAATATTGCTTACTAAAATGGTCCAAAAACTCCCGCAGGCCCATAACCCATCAAAGTTTCTTTTCAGCTTTTCAAGTTTTTTTCTTTTTTTTGAGACATTACCACCTGGCTGAGGTCTTTGGGTTTTTGACTTTAGTGGTATTGGAGGGTTAATTAATCTGAACATATGTCTAGGCATCAGTTATGATCCAGCTGCTTAACTCTTGGGTCACACAGACTGTATCTTAAAGGTAAAAAAAATGCTAAATCTTTTAGCAGTTTTATATGTAATGAAACAATTTATGGTATTTAGTCAAGATAACAGCGAGATCGGGTACGGATGTGAAGTTGATAAGTTCCTCTTCAATATACAATATCATGTCATCATCTAACCACATTGAACAACTCTGATTACATCTCAGTGATTACAGCAAATTTGTAAAATTGATTTTTAGCATATAACTTTAATGAATTAATTAATTTATTTTAAACACAAATTATTTTCAGTGATGAACCTAATTACCTCAGAGCATTACCTCTACCAGTCATTGCTGAACACCTGTCATACAACCCATGCACGTACTTGGCTTCCAAAATGTAGATCACTTCAAGACACTTATCAGAAATATTTATTCCTGATTCTCCATCACAATGCTTCTGTAATCCTTTTATTCTGAGTTCAATCAGCTCTTAGTGAAGGATCTCAGGAAACAACGGATTGCTTCATTTTTAAATAAATGGCTTCAGTAAAGACTGTACATCACCTGAGTTCATTTCAGCCCCACATTTGAGGATGAAATGTTGGTTGCTTTAGGGGAAAAAGCAGGAGATTTATGTATTAATTCCAGGTGTGCATCAGTGCCAGGATTCTTATACTAGACAGAAATTTCAGTTTTTTCTTGAAGTGATATTAGTTATACTGATATAGGCTTTTTCTTTGTCCCTCTGTATCAGAATGATTTGATATGCTTTATTTTATAGTTCTAAGTCTATTTTATAGTTCTAAAGTTTTAGGAATTAACGGAAATGTTATAAATAAATGACTGGTGAATGGGAAACACCGTGCCTGTTTACAGGGAAAGTCTTGGTTTGTATGTGCAGTAACTGAAACAAGCAGTTTTTTTATATTTTTGTTTGTATTATTTGAGATTTTAAACTTCTTATACGACATTTAACTGAATTGTAAAAGCGTTATTATTATAATTATTATTATTATTTTTTTTTGCGTTTATAGGTATTGTCCCATTCTGAGAGTGAGAGTAGGCAGGTCTTAAGAGTGGAATTAACTTCCAAGATGGCCACCGAGTGGAAAGATTTAATGACTTGGCATTGACAAGGTAAGAGTCAAGTAAAATCTCCAAAGTATTAGACAGTTATTTTGAGTAACAATGTCAGTTCTGACTGTTTTACTAAATTATTCTAAAAAGCCAGACAGGTCAGCAGAGTATGTGGTAATTAAAAAAATTAGCCTAATTTTTTAGCCATGTATCTACAGGGGTAGTGGTAAAATTGCTAAGGGTCAAGCATTGGAAAACCTTATGCAAGTTTAATTAACATTAATGTGCTGCATCATGCTAATGTTATGAAATGTATTTTGTTAATTGATTGATGTTATTTTTTATTAGTAATGACATTAGCTACTGAGTGTTTAAATTTATTAGGAGCAATATTCACAAGGTTATTTGTTTGCTTATTTGTTTATGGCCTAAAATGATATGAGGTTTGTGACTGAAGACTTCTACAAATCTAAACCGTTCTTGGTGTCCATAGAAACAGATGTAAATGAGCCAGTGAAAACTGTTAATTAATAATCAGGAAATTTACAAATCAAATTGTGCTCCATGAATCATGGATAATGTGTGAGATTCTCTTCCATGAATCGTGCCAAATGAGGTTTTGAAATAAAAAGTGAACATATACAGATAAACCCATTATTAAAATAACGTTATAAAAAAGGAAACACTTCAGTAACAAAGTCAAAAAGTAGAGATATGGCTGACTACAGTGGTGTTGTGTATGAGTAAATACAGGGTTGTGCAGGTTAAAAAACTAGGGTCTTGCCAACTATTTCAGTAATAATATTACAGGATTTAGTACAATATTCCATGTCCAATTGTTTATAATTTGTGCACCAACTCTCCTTTTTAAGGCTCAAAACAGGTGAAATTCAAATACAGGCCCATATATTAGTGTATGAGAGAGAGAGAGAGAGAGAGAGAGAGAGAGAGAGAGAGGCTGGTCCCATGGGCTGTCTGAACACAGTCAGATCAGAAGTGTTCGTGCTGCCTGCTGCTCCAGTGATTAGCTCCTCCATCTGGCCTCGCTGCATCTGGCCTGGACAGACAGGGCACAGTCCAGGCAGCCGGCCCAGAGCAGCCTTCGAGATGGATCTCAGAGCTGGAGGTCTTCCCTGGCAGTTGGCAGAGGGCTGGAGAAGTGTTTACTGTCTCAATCCTGACTGCGCAGTGCTTATCAAACAACTAAAGAAGTCAAGGGAAGGTGAACTTTTCTAAGAAACAAGGAAAACTTGCTGAATTATCAACAAGTGCAAAGAGAAACTAGGCAAGCCTAGCTTTGCCGGAATGCCATTAGCCTTATAGTCATTGTCACAGAGGTTTTTCTGGCTTTTCAAAAACAGGAAAGCCCAAAATACATACCCTTACCATTGGAAGGTCTGGAGAAACTTTGGTGCTTCATTTGGACTTTGTTTACGTATAGTTTTTATTCTGTAATTGTGTTGTACAGAAAATACGGAGGGTAGGTAATAAATGCAGAAATTTAAAAAGGAGCAAGTTTTGTTCATAATATTTAATACAGGCATCAGTGATTTTCTTGCTTGTTTTATTTAAAAAATAAATTCTAGATGATCTACTACCAAAGAACAAAGAAGACCAAGAACGATTTGTTGATTTTAAAAATTACAGTTACTTATTTATTCAATATAACAGGTTATTTGAGCCTCTTCTTTAGCTTCACACACACACAGTTCACACTGAATAACCAATTATTCTTTGATTCCTGATGGAACTAAATTTTTAGGTCTGGGAACCCATTTATGTTGGTGGAAATGCACCAAATGGTTCCAAATTAGGTTCGCGAAGGGGATCTGAACCAGTTCCACCTTGAAAAATTTCTAGACTTGAAGAAGACACCCTAAAAAGGCACATATCCAAAAAGTCTAAAACCCCTGTGCTATGGAATGCATAACCCATCCAGGTATTTATCAGTTACAGTAAGTGACCCATCCCCAGCCTGTCTGGATTTGTCCGGACTGAAATCTGCCAACTCTAGTCAGTGGTGTTTGTCAGTTACTTATTCTTTTGTGTCATTTCTAGGTGTTTATATACATTATGGCTTTGAGAAAATGTACAGCAACAGCTTAACATTTAAGGTTAATATTTGCTCATGAAAGCAGAACAATAATGATTTGGACGTTCAGTACACAAAATGTTAACTGCTGCACTTTGCTGCGAGGCTAATAAAATCAGACTTGCAGCTACTGCCAAAGACAAGTCGAATATTTTCAATGAAGGGTTTCATTCATGACAGTGGCAAACCACTACACTGTTAGAGTCAAGTCTGAGGGTTTAACCATAACCAAAACACAGTCAAAACACCTCTCCATTAATGCTAATTTCCAGAAGTGACCTTTGTGGAATAACAGTCCTTGCCCATTTTATCAGCTCCACTGACTATGCAGTGTGTATTTCTACAATTACAGACTGTGTTTCAGCTGTACTTTGATAGCCCCATTAGCCCTGGTCCCGAAACTGACTTTGGCCAGACTATTACTCCTGTTCTCTTTGTGGCATATTAAAAGCTTGGAAAAGAAAATGTATCCTATTCATTATAAATCAAAGCATATTCCATTATTTTTTTTTTTCAGTTCCTAATATTGACACACTAGACCTTCGGTCCGGCTCCTAAAGGCCTAACCAGTTGGGAAGGCTTACTCAGCATAGACCTTAGGTCCGGCTCCTAAAGGCCTAACCAGTTGGGAAGGCTTACTCAGCATAGACCTTAGGTCCGGCTCCTAAAGGCCTAACCAGTGGGGAAGGCTTACTCAGCATAGACCTTCGGTCCGGCTCCTAAAGGCCTAACCAGTGGGGAAGGCTTACTCAGCATAGATCTTCGGTCCGGCTCCTAAAGGCCTAACCAGTGGGGAAGGCTTACTCAGCATAGACCTTCAGTCTGGCTCCTAAAGGGCTAACCAGTGGGGAAGGCTTACCCAGCATAGACCTTCGGTCCGGCTCCTAAAGGCCTAACCAGTGGGGAAGGCTTACCCAGCATAGACCTTCGGTCCGGCTCCTAAAGGCCTAACCAGTGGGGAAGGCTTACTCAGCATAGACCTTCGGTCCGGCTCCTAAAGGCCTAACCAGTGGGGGAGGCTTACTCAGCATAGACCTTCGGTCCGACTCCTAAAGGCCTAACCAGTGGGGAAGGCTTACTCAGCATAGACATTCGGTCCGGCTCCTAAAGGCCTAACCAGTGGGGGAGGCTTACTCAGCATAGACCTTCAGTCCGACTCCTAAAGACCTAACCAGTGGGGAAGGCTTACTCAACATAGACCTTCGGTCCGGCTCCTAAAGGCCTAACCAGTGGGGGAGGCTTACTCAGCATAGACCTTCGGTACGACTCCTAAAGGCCTAACCAGTGGGGAAGGCTTACTCAGCATAGACATTCGGTCCGGCTCCTAAAGGCCTAACCAGTGGGGGAGGCTTACTCAGCATAGACCTTCGGTACGACTCCTAAAGGCCTAACCAGTGGGGAAGGCTTACTCAGCATAGACATTCGGTCCGGCTCCTAAAGGCCTAACCAGTGGGGGAGGCTTACTCAGCATAGACCTTTGGTCCGACTCCTAAAGGCCTAACCAGTGGGGGAGGCTTACTCAGCATAGACCTTAGGTCCGACTCCTAAAGGCCTATCCAGTGGGGAAGGCTTACTCAGCATAGACATTCGGTCCGGCTCCTAAAGGCCTAACCAGTGGGGGAGGCTTACTCAGCATAGACCTTCGGTCCGACTCCTAAAGGCCTAACCAGTGGGGAAGGCTTACTCAGCATAGACCTTCAGTCTGGCTCCTAAAGGCCTAACCAGTGGGGAAGGCTTACTCAGCATAGACCTTCGGTCCGGCTCCTAAAGGCCTAACCAGTGGGGAAGGCTTACTCAGCATAGACCTTCGGTCCGGCTCCTAAAGGCCTAACCAGTGGGGAAGGCTTACTCAGCATATCTGAGTAAGAAATGGCAAAGAGGGAGGGAAAAAATCCTAATTAGGCAATTTTTCATTAAATATTCCAAGAATTGAAACTCTTTTGTGTCCATTGAGAATGTTTTTATAGAAACCATGAGGCTTTCTCAAGGTGCTGGAGAGAAAAGAATTGCCAATTTGATTCTAAGCTGAATCATCACTTTCAGATTCCAGTCTCTGGCTGTAGAGGGAAACTAAATCTAATGGCAAGGTCAAGGAGGTCAAGCCTGCTTTAGAGAACATCATCTCTCTCTCTCTCTCTCTCTCTCTCTCTCTCTCTCTCTCTCTCTCTCTCTCTCTCTCTCTCCACAATTCTGTTTGTCCTTTTCCCTGTTTGTCAGTTATTGTATTGTATGTAGCTCTTTTCTATTTCTTTTTCTCATGCTCTGTTTCTTTTTCTCTCTCACTCTTACTCACACACACATGCGCTGTTTCACACACTCTGGCAAGAACATGGTCACACAGATAAAACATTCTCTCAGAGAGTGAACAAGGTGGAGAGAAGAAAAATGACGTTCAGTAATCACAGTGAAGTGCTCGCCATCATTACTCCGGCCTGTCAGTGTTCGGCTGCACACACTCCTCTCCCCTCCACTGACTGCTGCTCCACTTCTCTCTCTCTCTCTCTCTCTCTCTCTCTCTTCTTTCTCTTTTTCCTGCTTCTCTTATTTTGTTTCTCATCTCTCTCATTCTTGTATTTTCTTCTGTTTGTTGCCTTGCCTTTTCTTTCTCTTTTACTCTCCTTTTCTTGTTTTGAACTTATCTTTCTCTCCATCATGGTCCATTTTTTCCCTCCTATTCTCATTTTTCATTTCTCTACTCTGTTTTCACCTCCCATCCCCACTCCCACCCACACCCACACCCCCTCTGTTTTTTTTCCCCTCTGTGCTCACATGCACAAACAACATTAGGGCTGCACAGTATGTTGCAGGTTAATTGTCATAGCCCTATATGGGCCTCTGAATTGAAAGTGAAAAGGCTGCTGTGTAATGCATTCCATTTAGGAGTACACCAGGTGCATCAAAATTTAATAGGGCTACATTCGCTTTTGAACATCAAATGGGCACTCTAACAAATCTGAGGCACTCTGGGGGCCCACTGACCACTGCACGGTGTTCCACTGTTTTGATGAAACACACACGTTCAAACAGTCTGACAAGCAAGCTGTCATTTCTCATTAACAACCCTAAGCCATATATTTAACCTCAAGGACTAATAGCAGACATGCTCTGTTATTATCTTGTAGTCGGTAATGCAATATATCGGTACAGTCAAGAGGTAAATAAAAATAAAACTTCAGAAAGGCAACATTTCAGAGGAAGGAAAAATCTATACTTTTGATGCAAATGGATGTTATAATGAAAGAGATTTAATAAAAGAGAAAAATAATGTATAATTTAAAGAGCAGCTCAGAAAGATGGTTTGTAGGGTGTAAACTTGTCATGGACCAGTTAAAAAAAAGAAATCCACCATAACTTTTAAGTGAGGTATAGATTTGGATTTTTAGCTTGTAATTTAGATGATCATACAGTGTGAGGAGTGTGGTGTGTTCTCTCTGTGTCCGTGTGGGTTTCCTCCGGGTGACTGTCTGTGAGGAGTGTGGTGTGTTCTCCCTGTGTCTGCGTGGGTTTCCTCCGGGTGACTGCCTGTGAGGAGTGTGGTGTGTTCTACCTGTGTCCGTGTGGGTTTCCTCCAGGTGACTTAATGTTATTTAAGAGAGTAATAAGCATTACTAAATGATTGAGTAAAGTCACTATTGATCATTATGAAATGACAGAAACAAGAACAAACATTATTTTAGGATTCTATAAAATTCTAAAAGAATTCTATTTAAATCTAGTTCTTTAATATCATCATTATTAATGATTGTGACATCAACTTACTATATATTAATGCTTATTACTGTTAATAAGCATTAATATAAGGTACTGTTATTATGAATTATGGAGCCTTATTGCAAAGTTTTACTAATATCACTTTAATGTAGTCATCATGCCATGACTGCTTTTCTTTAATCCACTGTTTGTTCTGTTTTTTTTTCTTCTTTTTTTCATTTGGATTTTCTTTATATAAATCCACTTATTTCAGCCAAATTCATGATGTTCTGTCACAAAAATTGTTTACCATTTTCTGTTTCAAATACAGCTTTGGTGTCTTCCTTGGTCTACCTTTGTTTTCCTTTTGTAACTTTCTTTTATCATTCTGCACTTGCATCAAAGTTAGGGACAGCTGACTCGAGACCACCGTCTTTGTTGGAGATTTTAGTTATTACAGAGGTTCCCAATTCCTGTTGCTACTTCTGTATCATGATAGTATCAGGACAGTTAGCAGATCATAAGGGATGTCCTTTATTTCATATTACTTTGCTGAAGGTGTGTGTGTGTGTGTGTGTGTGTTTCTGGATGCTCCACACTTAATTTAAGCAATTTTGGTGATGTTTGCCCCTATAGAGCAGCTGCTGCTCACTGCCAATAGATAAACTTCCACCAGATACATAAACATATGTGAACGCATCACTCAGGAGCCAAATGTGGTTCATTGGCATGTAGTCCCATGTACACACACACACACACACACACACACACGCACACACACACACGAGGCATGTAGCAGACATAGGAGTGTGAAAATCTCATATTTTCTGGGAGGCATCAGTGAGGATCATAACAGATGTCACAAATGCTACGAATGAAAAATATGGACGTTGACATTATTAAATATGCTTGACTCTGAGCAGTGGGGTCCGGTGGGGTAGGGTGGGCTTGTTTATAAGAAAATAGTAACCTCTGTATCTAGAAAATCGTGGAAAAACACTGTCAGCAGAATGTAGCATCCAAATATGAGGCAAGCATCTCCATGCTTTATGCAAAGCATTGGCTAGAGAGGTGTAAACCTTTCTGCATTAGTCTGGGGAGCAGGCGATCTGAATTCTCTGGAGTGATGGAGCTTCATCCAGTACCTTTGAGATGAGATCGAGATGGTTTGGCTGAACCTCACAGCATTGTTCCAACATCATGTCTAAAACTTCCCATAAGAGTAGAGGCAAAATGAAGGGTGTGTGTGTGTGTGTGTGTGTGTGTGTGTGTGTGTGTGCAACCAAACAGGTCATAACATCTTTCCTCTTCATACGTCTTGGTAAATTAAATGTGGAGAACATATATTTATGATTTTACTGGAACCTTAAGAATACAGTCAGGTCAAGGATGTCCACATGTTCAGGTTTTTAGAATTCGTCTGGATGATTTCATTAACACCTCACTGGAAGCTTCAGAAGAACTCAACGAGGGTCACAGATAAAGCACAGTAATCTTTAATTATATCAGCCGGTTATAATAAGTGTGTGCACTAACGTAATAATTCATTCCCTTTTAAAACACATATTCTCTCTCGCTCTCTCTCTCTTTCTCTCTCTCTCCCTCTCTCTCTCTTTCTCTCTCTCTCCCTCTCTCTCTCTCTCTCTCTCTCTCTTTCTCTTTCTCTCTCTCTCTCTCTCTCTCACACACACACACATACACATTGTGTTTTTCTTGTTATTTGGTCTCAAGAAACAATTGCAATTATTAAAAATGAAGATTAAGCAAGTAGAGAAAGCATCAGAGACAAAAAAGAGACAGACAGGGAAAGAAAGAACACAGAGGATGACAAATATAAAGTGAGGACCTAAAAGGGAAAGATATTGATGAGAGAGGGAGTAGGACAAAGAATAGGAAAGATAAAGAGAGACAAATAGAGAAAAAAAATAATTAAAGACAAACTGAAAGAGTGGGTGAAAGGGAGGTGAAAAGACTGCAAGGGAGAGAGAGAATGTGCAAAAAATAGGAAAGATCTGGTGATATAAGTTGAGGGGGAAAAAGAGTGGGAAAGAACGCAACTGATAGAGAAAAGAGAAAGAATCGGTTAATGAAAGAAGAGTGAGTGAGACAGACACACAGAGTACCCAGAGTCAGTCTCTCTCTGGAGGATGGGCTGGGCTGGATGTGTTCTTGCAGACTGCACCTGCCCCGGTGGATAAAGAGTGATCTCTCAGATTAAAGATGGTGAAGTGACTCTACACTGAGGCCAGAGAGAGAGACAGAATGGGTTCAGCCAGTTCAACAAGACACTGTTTCATCTCTCTCTCACACACACATACACACACACACACATTGCTCACGTTCCTCTGTCATTTAACACACTTCTACATGCACACTAAAGAAGACATTCAGGAGTGGAAGAGCCACACACAGCCACTTCCAGTTTCTGAGGGGACGGGTTGAACAAGGATAGAACGAAAACGTGACTTTTGCATTCTGCACTGAGTGGATCAGCTGAGGTTAAAGTTAATGTGTTTCCGTGGCTGAATGTGATGAGGTTAGATCTGGACATAGTTGCAAAGATTCGTTCACTACTGTTAATCATTTTGTTGCAGATAAATGTTTTAAAGGACATCACAGGTTTCAAAACATAGTAGGACATGAAAATATAACGTAATGATGAACAGAGCTCAACACTATACCCTTTCCTACAAGCCTTGGGATCTTAATGAAATGCCTGTTACATGAAAACAGACCAATGATCAAGCAACACAGCACGTTTCTTGCACTGTCTAAACAACCTTGCTCAGAACAACCATCCATCCATCCGTTATCTGTAAGCGCTTATCCAATTCTGGGTCAAGGTGGGTCCAGAGCCTACCTGGAATCATTGGGCGCAAGGCGGGAATACACCCTGGAGGGGGCGCCAGTCCTTCACAGGGCATCACACACACTCACACATTCGGTCACTTTTTTGAGTCGCCAATCAACCTACCAATGTGTGTTTTTGGACTGTGCGAGAAAACCAGAGCACCTGGAGGAAACCCACGCAGACACAGGGAGAACACACCAACTCCTCACAGACAGTCACCCGGAGGAAACCCACGCAGACACAGGGAGAACACACCACACTCCTCACAGACAGTCACCCGGAGGAAACCCACGCAGACACAGGGAGAACACACCACACTCCTCACAGACAGTCACCCGGAGGAAACCCACGCAGACACAAGGAGAACACACCACACTCCTCACAGACAGTCACCCGGAGGAAACCCACACAGACACAGGGAGAACACACCAACTCCTCACAGACAGTCACCCGAAGCGGGAATTGAACCCACAACCTCCAGGTCCCTGGAGCTGTGTGACTGCGACACTACCTGCTGCGCCACCGTGCCCTCAATGCTCACCTTGCCCTCAAGTGCACAGCAATGAGGAATGAGGCGCCATTTCTCTTCTTTCTCCATCCATCGTTTTTGCTTCTTTAACACTGTTTAACTTTGCACTCTCATAAGCTGCAACTGAGAAAGCTGTACAGCATTAAAGGCAGAATACCTCATATTTATAGCATGATGATCAAAGCATAAGGTATTTGATTTTATCTAAAACACCACAAAATGTTGGTGTCCACTCACTGTACAACTATTAATACAGTAGTTTCATGACTCATTATCAAATATAAAGTATAAAGTATAAAGGGTATAAAGCCTATGGCACTGGCATAATGCTGGCTAAAGTGTCTGGACATGTGATATATATGTAGTATGATCTCCATTTGTATTTTGCATTTTCTCTCTCTCTCTCTCTCTCTCTCTCTCTCTCTCTCTCTCTCTCTCATTACCACAGTCTTGAGTGTACTCGATGCTCCCCATACCATCCTAACTGCGATGGACTTGTGTTTCCCCAGTGTTCTCTTTTTTAAAAAACAAAATTTGGTCACGTTACCATCATTTTAGAGCTCTAGAAATGCAACAGTGGGAATAAAACATGGTCAACTTCCCAAATCCACCCAATCCACAGCAGCCTTGCCTACCTCTGTCAGTTTGCCAAACAGAGAGTAGAGTGTAGTGGAAGGGGCCTGAGTTTAACTGTGTTTGAAGAGTACTGTGCACAGATGGTGAATGTGGATGCCAGTTCAATCACACTTCTGCACCCCACTGCTGCAGAGAGGACTGGAGTGAGGCCTGCACATCACATCCCATTCAACTGATCCCTGCGTGAACTTCCACACCGAGACTTAAAAGCCAGCGCACTGACAAACCCGCTCCATTTGGAACGCAGCCCGGCTGGGCCCTGGCAGCTTTGCCCTCAGGCCTCTCCCTTTTATTGGCCATTTCAAAAAGCGTGTTTGCGACAACAGAAACAGCTGTGCACACTGAGAGTCACTCAGGGCAAGCGTGCTCACCAGTGTAGCAATTCAGTCGCAGTCAAATGACTAGAAATGAAATGAATGAATGCACAAACATATTAAAAAAGGCCGGTTGGGCCAAATGAGTGATATTTTATAATGTCTAGTAATGTCTTTATCTGTTTGGATTTAGCCTCTAGCACAGGAGTTAATTCACAAGCAGACTGAGCTACATGAAAAACACAAAATTACTAATTTTGCTTTAGGTATTTTTTAATATATGAACACATTACACACCAATCCAAAATCTGGGTGCATATGCTTTAAATATGTGGATGATATTAATGAGGAACACTTAAGGTCTAAAAAATACACTTTCCCTGTGGATTCAAGGTGGAAATCACCAAGCAACAGCCCATCAGATAGACCTTCAGTAGTTGGAACAAAGGCCTTACAAATCAGGTGAATGAACAAAAGACATTGCAATCCAAGAATTCCATTTTGATTTTACAAAAGGTGGGAAGCATTTAGGGGGAAAATATTATTCTAGACCAGGGGTTTTTAAGCTATGGCCCACGTGCCACATACTGCCCACTGCTTTCATTTGATCAGCCCCTTTCACTAGAGCAGCAAAACGTGGTATGGACATGTCTCTGTACCTACTACTGTATCTAGCCACTACTGAATTGTCCCTTGCAATTATTTTGAGCAAATATTACAGTGCAGAGGGCGGCACGGTGGTGCAGCAGGTAGTGTCGCAGTCACACAGCTCAAGGGATCTTGAGGTTGTAGGTTCGATTCCCGCTCCAGGTGACTGTCTTTGAGGAGTTGGTGTGTTCTCTCTGTGTCCGCGTGGGTTTCCTCCAGGTGCTCCGGTTTCCTCCCACAGTCCAAAAACACACGTTGGTAGGTGGATTGGCGACTCAAAAGTGTCCGAATGTGCGAGTGTGTGTGTTGCCCTGTGAAGGACTGGCGCCCCATCCAGGGTGTATTCCCGCCTTGCGTCTAATGATTCCAGGTAGGCTCTGGACCCACCGCGACCCTGACTTGGATAAGCGCTTACAGATAATGAATGAATGAATGATTACAATACATAGGTCCAGTGGTGTCTAGCAGGGTCATAGAATCAGCATAGACAGAGGTGACGTGTCAACACCGTTATACAGTGATTATTGAATTGTTCAACCCAATAATTTCATTCTCTCTAAAGAAAAAAAAAACTTGATCTATCTACGTCTCATTAACCTAGAGGTACAGAACTGGTTAAATCACGTTCTCTTCTCGAGTCCTACCTCCCCGCTAACACATATGGCCAGTTTGATTGGCTGTGCCTTTCCCTGCTGTCACTTGAGTCTCTGTAGTTTGGTTGTTAGCAGCGGCAAAACTAGCAGGAAAACTTTCCAGTCATAAGCGAGTATTACGGTGCAAGACGGTGCATTGTGGGTGACACATGGGTGTCAAAAGCAAGTGAGGATGGCAGCAAAAAAGAAGAAGGTGGACATAAGGAGCTATTTTTCAAGTAAATATGTGTCACTTAAAGTCAAGTTCGTTAATGAAATGACTCCATCATAATAACAGCAGGCTAAAATCATCTGTGGCTATGAATAACATGGTTTGGAAATTAACTGCACAACAAACTGCCAACTGTCAGTTCTCTTGCATTGTCGTTTTATCACAGCGCAAAGAAAAAAAAAAACAGCCAAGGGGGAGGGTGAGTGGTAGATTCATACGTCCCCACCAATGTCAAGAGCAAATCTACACCATTGGTGTCTAGTCAATGTATTTTGTACAAACAGCTAAGATCTTGGGACCTCCCGAAGCCACACCATGAACAGGATTGGCTTTGACGTTTTTCTCAAACATGTGAAAGGCTGTGGCTGTAAGGAGACAAAGTGCTGTAAACACACGGCTGCATGAAAGGGATGCCGTCCACATCACGTCTCGTATTGATTAAGGGACAGTGCCAACAGCTACGATAGTGTTTTAGGGCCACTTCAATACAGCTCTGTGGGAGGTTCAATATCTGCGCATGTTCCCTCCAGGGTGTGTTTCCACCTTGCGCCCAGTGAATGCGGGTAGGTTCTGGACCCACCGGACCCTGAACAGTTACAGACAATGAATGAATGAATGAATGAAAGAATATCTGCACATTTCAGCAAGTTTTGCCTTTGAGCTCACATATGTGTACCATAAAACTCAATGTATATGTGCAAGAGGAACGTATTATTTTTTAGAAATGTTACGATTTTTAATAAAAATAAAAACTTCAAAATGTTTATGACTATATGAAAAGATATGTAGGTATGTATGATATTTTCTTTTCTGGCTGCAGTCCAGTCCCCAGAAAGACTGAAAAGCTGTGAGCTGGCCCTTTGATTAAAATGTTTCAGGACCCATTGACTAGACTTTCTGGACACTGGTGTTTCACTTAAATACCTCAGTTTAATCAGTTGTTCAGAATGGAAAACAGCATGAGTGGGTCTATGATGCTCTATACTGAAGGAGAAACTATAAAACTGTAACACTGATAGTGAAATACATAGCAAGCTTGAACTATAACATACCATATAACATATGTGCATTAGAGCTAGTGTAGTAATCAAGCTTTTACAAGCAGCAAGTGTTTTAAACTCTTTTTTACTTAGTTTTGATAGCTGATATTCTTTATATATATCTACATGAGCTATTTAAATGCATTTTTTTTTCTTCAGTGCACAATAGGAATTATACAATTGAAAGGAGGATAGCTAGGCCTCTTATTAAGCTTTTTTTTCAGACCATAAGCGCTCCCTAATAGGCTGATAACTTCAGAATAAAGGCATTAGTGGGAGATTATGTTGTGCCTGCCTTTTAATGAAGAAGCTTTCCCTGTGCGTAAGAGCTGGCCTTCTTGTGAAGTCCTCCTGAGTTGTCTGAAGCAAATGCCTGTACTAAAGCAAGCTCATGCTCTTCTTGTCTGAGGTTTTTCTTCTGGTCTCTGGGCTTGCACAAAGTTTGCCTAGGGGGTTGCCACGGAGCTCACACCTGCATCTCTACAGCATGCAGGAAACTTTGAACACAAGACCGGAACAGTCCTCCTAAGGCCAGTTCAAACCCCAGCACTGCTTTGTACTTTCCCTTGAAGCATTTGATGTTCTATGCCTTCAGAACGTTCCCGCACACTTTTTCAAGTGCCTGCCTATTGCGCACTTCAGGTTTAGAAATCTGGACTGTGATTTCTCCCTCGGTTTCCAAGCGATAACATCGTAGCGAACGTGATGACAACGAAACTGTCATGGGCCAAGTGTCTCGTCAATATTTGCGCCTGTGTTTGACAAATAAAGAGGTTACACCCTTTTTTACATTTATTGACTCTGTCCATTTCTAAGAGGGTGGTGACCTTATTCTCCAAATGAATTGATTCGCCCTCATCTTGAGCATTTTAAATTGAGCTGAATATTCCAGGATGCTGGCCTCATGAGCGCATCAGTAACTCAGTGAAAATGTCAGTGCCTAGTGATCTGTTTCTGAGACTACGAAATGCAATGCGGGATTCAGATGTAAAACTCGATGTCTTCTCCCCCGTGGCGATCAATAAAAAGACAGATAAAGAATAAAGGCTGGGGCTTTATCGCGCGCTATTTGTTTGCCACACTGCTCTGACAATGCAGTCAGAATTGGATTCACTCTCTGCCTGTGAATGCACAGTTAGCGAGTGGAATATGGAAAGTGGGGTGGTAGGATGCAGCTGGAGAACACTGCCATCAGAGGCTGGGATCTGGACTGGGATATGACTGGAGACAAAGTGCTTTAATCACTTCCTGCTGCTCCGCTGTGGTGACAGTGTTTATCTTTGGAAATCATCTGAAATATATGTACATCTGACTCACCAGGACACCATTTATCACCACTGCCAGAGATCTGTGTGGATTTTTCTTTTTTAAAGTGCCTATACTGACCTTGAGAGACTCTGCAGATACACAGAGCTGAGTCTGACAGGAGACATAGCGGGATATTTGTAAATCATGCAGAAGTAAAGACAGGGATACAGAGTAGTGATAGTATCTCATTTTATTATTAATGCTGGCCTTAAAGTAGAACTAAGTAGCATTTTCCCCTGAAAACTATAGCTTCAAAATCATTGTGACGATCCACTGACCTGTAATAGAGAGAATAGATCCTCTGTCATTGCTAATCCATGTTCAGAACAGCAGAAACTGCACTATGTATCTTTTGGAGGTGGGTATGAAACTACCCCCTACTCCCTCTCCTCCAGTGCTGTAAAAGTTAATTACACTCTGCATCTGTGGAGGTGGCCCAAGAGCAAAAGTACCAAATCTGAACTACTGGTAGGTTTTATGATGTTCTCTCTGGTTTGTTTACATTCAGAAGCTCTATGTATTTAAAAGGTGGAAAGGTATGTTTGTGGAAAAAAAAAAAAAAACACAGCTGAAGTTTAACTTGTCAAGTAAAATGTTTATTCCCTGTTTGAGTTACCAGAGAAACTCACTGTAATTTGTTTAGTTCTGTAGCATGTTCGGTTTGTGTTTACTTTCATGCAGTTAACTGTCTCCCGAATTTAGATTCAGTTCACATTAAATATTCTGAAACAGCAAAAATAAGTCAATACTTTCAGTGCATTTCCACCAGCATAAAAGGTTTCTCAGCTATAATCATATCTTGAATAGAACCAGTTCAAGACCCAGAGTTCATCTGATCAAAAAGTGCTATGTCTAAGTATTCCAGTGTAAGGGCCATGGGATATATTATATCTGTCAGACAAAAACTGGCATTTTGCAAAGAGACAACTTTTAAAGAAACTATGTATTTTTAACTTTTAATGTACATTAAGGTATATATATTTCAAGCCAACTGAACGTGGACAGTTTATACTGGAGTGTTTACTATGAAGTAAAATTTAAAAAAAGCAAAACATATTGCAAAATTATTCGCTCGGCTGCCTTCACATTTATATTCACATTTCTCTATAGAATTCAGTATGATGCCAGCCCACCCTTTGTTGCTTCAACTCTTCTGGGAAGGCTTTCCACAAAGTTTAGGAGTGTGTTCAAGGAAGAAATTTTGACCATTCTTCCAGAGGTGCATTTGTGAGGTCAGACACTGATGTTAGATGAGGCCTGGCTCGCAGTCACAGACGAGTCAAACCCAGAATCGTCCATCGATTTGCCAGAGGAGAGAATGATTTGTCACCTCAGAGAACAAGTCTCCACTGCTCTAGGCTCCAGTGGCATGGTGCTTTACACCACTGCATCCGACGCTTTGCATTACGCTTGGTGATGTAAGGCTTGAATACAGCCACTCAGCCATGGAAAATCATTCCATGAAGCTCTCTCTACGTACTAATCTGAGAGCCACATGAAGTCTGGAGCTATGTAGCGATTGACTCTGCAGAAGTTGCTGACCTCTGCGCACTGTGCATTTCAGAATACGCTGACACTGCCCTGTCATTTTACGTTGCCTACCACTTTGTGGCCGAGTTTCTGTCGTTCCCAATTGCTTCCACTTTGTTATAATACCACTGAATGTTGACTGTGGAATATTTAAGGAAATTTCATGACTGGACTTGTTGAACAGGTGGTATCCTATCATGGTACAATGCTGCAATTCAATGAGCTCCTAAGAGCGACCCATTTTTTCACAAATGTTTGTAGAAGCAGTCTGCATGCCTACATGCTTGAATGTATGCACTTGTGGGCATGGAAGTGAGTGGAACACCTAAATTCAATTATTTGAATGGGTGACTATTTGCCAATATAGTGTATATGCTAAAGTTAATGCCTGGTAGGTGCTTCCTACTTCTAGGGAATCACAAATGGGATCTGGATTGGTTAAAAAGGCCATCACCTAGGAATTCTATGGAATCACTTTGAGTGATGCTAACAATATAAAGTGTTGAAAAGAACTGAAGTCTGACCCACTCTCACATTAAAAGACAATGCTTGTTTATTCACAGACTGATTTTGCAAAGACTGGGATTCTAGCAGGGTTACTATTTGAATAGTCAAATAGAGCCAAGATTAAACACAAATTAATAATAACAGAATAACATTAAACATGGCAGATTTTATTAGACATCAACCAACTATCCTCACCATGTTACACAAACAACTGATATGAGGTGATAGCCAAACACCTTCAGCAAAACTGTCATGATTGTATTTCGGCTTTGGAAACTGTCTGTGACAGGAAAATCATTTGAAAAGTCATTGTACGGCCTGTGTAAAGAATCTCCAGAATATTAATGAAGGCTTCCAGTGTGACAAGTATCAAAACACAGTCCATGCAACTAACTAATAAACTCAGAACTGTAGGGTCTCCAATAATTAACCTGCACTGAAATTAATCTGGCCAATGAAATCTAGAGTCCGCAGAGATCATGTAATAATAAGTCACAGCAAGATTCACTACAGCAAAATGAGCTCTATTGTGTGTGGTAAGATGGCATCATTAAGGCGAGCAGGATTTACATGATTTACTCTGAGGTGATGTTGTTGAAGATAAAAGAGTATACTAATCAGCATGTGTGTACTTAAGTGCCCATAAACTTGTATGATTTTATTTGAATAGCCAAAGAGTAATTACTGCAGGCAGCTACCTCACCAGCCGTTCTGGTGACCATTTCATCTGACTCGCTCTCAATTTCCTGCCTGGCTGAAGATGCACACAGATGCAATACAGACCGAGCGGCTGGACAATAGCTCCTCATAATCAAAAGTGACCAGAGTGAAGGAGGATTCTCACTTTTTTATTTATTTATTTATTTATTTATTTATTTATTTATTTAGTAACTGGAGGATTTACTTTCTCAACTCTCATGTATATATTACTGAAAACAAAGAACACATTAATCCTACAACTTTCTTGTAATTGCAATTAATTGAACTTTCTCTTTTTAACACTGACACTTTTAATAATGAATATATAAATGTAAAATTAAAGGTCAAAGTAAGATCATCACAGATGAATTATGTTTTTATATGAGAAATGTTTATCGAGTTAAAAATTTAATCACAACAATAAAGTTAATATGCTAGTATTATTGGGCGGTAAATGTGTAGTAGTAGTAGACATTTCAGGGAGAACTTTATCATCGGACACAGTAGCTTTTAATAAAGAAAATTGCTGCAGTGAAGCTCAAAAGCAGAAAAAAAAACTGTAGCTGTGTGTATGAGTAAGAGAAAGAGGTTAAGAATAAGAGTGAATTAGTTATTCATTCATTCATTATCTGTAACCCTTATCCAGTTCAGGGTCGCGGTGGGTCCAGAGCCTACCTGGAGTCATTGGGCGCAAGGCAGGAATACACCCTGGAGGGGGCGCCAGTCCTTCACAGGGCAACACACAAACACACACAAACACATTCACTCACACCTACAGACACTTTTGAGTCACCAATCCACCTACCAACGTGTGTTTCTGGACTGTGGGTGGAAACCGGAGCACCCGGAGGAAACCCACGCGGACACGGGGAGAACACACCAACTCCTCACAGACAGTCACCCGAAGGAAACCCACACGTACAAGGGGAGAACACACCAACTCCTCACAGACAGTCACCCGGAGGAAACCCACGCGTACACAGGGAGAACACACCAACTCCTCACAGACATTCACCTGGAGCAGGAATCGAACCCACATCCTCCAGGTCCCTGGAGCTGTGTGACTGCGACACTACCTGCTGCATCACTGTGCTGCCGTGAGTTAGTTATATTTAATATATATTTCAGGATAAATAAAAAGTTTTCTGAACTCAACAATAGCCACACTGTATTAACATCACCAGATAAAATGGCTAGTGCATCACAAGGTTCTGTAAAAAGAGTGAAATATGGGAGGGAATTGTGGCCAAATTTGGTAAACTTAATTATCAGTGTAAAAAAAAATGTACATGTTAAATTAACAGTGGCACAGTGGTGCAGCAGGTAGTGTCACGGTCACACAGCTCCAGGATCAAGTCCCGCTTTGGGTGACTGTCTGGGAAAGTTTGGTGTGTTCTCCCTGTGTCCGCGTGGGTTTCATCTGGGTGTTCCAGTATTGGCTACTCAAAAGTGTCCCCAGGTGTGCGCGAGTGTGTGACACCCTGTGATAGATTGGTGCCCCCTCTAGGGTGTGTTCCTGCCTTACGCCCAGTGGTTCCAGTGACCCACCATGACCCTGAACTGGATAAGCAGTTACAGACAAGGAAGGAATCAATCTATCTATCTATCTATCTATCTATCTATCTATCTATCTATCTATCTATCTATCTATCTATCTATCTATCTATCTATCTATCAAGGCTGAACTGAATACCATTTTTAGGGCTTCAGAGTGAAATATTCGGGGAGTAGAGTGGTGCATCTCCCTCTCTCCAGGATGCTCCGTGGCACAAAGTGTGGCTTTGCTCAATACCTATGCTCGCTAATTTGCTAGCTAGCTCACTACCTAAGGACACAGAGTATACACAGTTTAACCAGTTTGAGAGGAGGTGCTCTAATTTCAGGTGCAAAGCTAACAAAGTGAACTGTGGCATCACCTCGCTTCACTGTATGTGTGTTGTTTTAGCAAGTTAGGCTGTTTTATATAACTTTTTTTGAGTTTTAGGCTTCACTTCCATAAAGACTTTTACGTTGATGAGCCTTAATATGGGAAGAGTGGGGAGAGCACTGTTTTTACTGCTGGAGCCGGAAAGTGGGTTGAGTGGAGTGTTCCCTTTATCGATAGCTACATTTGTCCAAAAAATGGAATATCCGAGTCTCAATTAGAAACCGAATACCTACCCAACGAACAAATGTCTAAAAACACGAATACTTGGGGCCAGCCCTGTTTTCAGAAAATCAGTGCTCAGCGCCTGCTTTAAAATTAAGGCTGCACTGCGGCTCCCAGCATGGCTCCACTCACTGAGTCGTTCGTACTAATTCGTGCAGACAAAGTGCCACTAAGGGCACAGAGTGTACACGAATAAACCAGAGCTTTGTGGAGGTGTAAAGGTGACAAAATGAGCTGTAGCTTTGCCATGCTTCGTCGTAAATATGTAGCTGTAGCATTAAGACTTTTATGTTGACAAGGCTGAATACATGTGGAGTGGAGGGTTGCCTTTATTGATAGCCACAATTATCCAAAAAAATGTATATCTGAATCTCAAAATTATTATTCATTCATTCATTATCTGTAAGCACTTATCCAATTCAGGGTTGCGGTGGGTCCAGAGCCTACCTGGAATCATTGGGCGCAAGGCAGGAATACACCCTGGAGGGGGCGCCAGTCCTTCACAGGGCAACACAGACACACACATTCACTCACACCTACAGACACTTTTTGAGTCGCCAATCCACCTGCAACGTGTGTTTTTGGACTGTGGGAGCACCCGGAGGAAACCCACGCGGACACGGGGAGAACACACCAACTCCTCACAGACAGTCACCCGGAGCGGGAATCGAACCCACTCAAAATTATTAACTATATTTAATATTTGGGGCCAGCCTTACTTTCTATCTAACTGTCTTTTAACACACATCTCAGACTCTTGGTTCCTCAGTCCATCAGTAGCATTGCACTTTGTTCCATAAAACAGAAAGACAGGTACCCTAAACGTTTTTATACCAATGAGATATCTTTGTAGAATTGTATGACAAAGGAAGAAGAGCAGCCCTCATTTTAGGAAAGTGTAAACAAAGTTATGTCCATACACAGAAGAAATGAGATTCACTCATAGCAAAGCTCAGTTTAAAAAAGAAAAAAAAAGAAAAGAAAAAAGGCAATGTGCTGGCAAGTTGTCCCATTAAAAGTGGTAATCTCTGAATGAACTTTAATTAAAGCAGTAATGGTCCACAGCTTAAAGAAAGGCAAATAGGCAAATTGGCTAATCTGTTTTAATTACTTAACTTGCCGATTAATAATTAATTGAATATTATACAATTCAGCCCTTCACTAAATTATTCAGCATGGAGAGAGTGAACGATTTTTGGTGGTGAGTGAGCAAAGGAAGACGTAGCACAGCTGCTGGAGGGAGGAAAAAGACAAAGAAAGGTAGGGAAAAAAAAAAAAAAACTAATTTCATTTTTCACCCCTGAATTCACAACACACCTGAATATACAAACAACACACAGCGTGTCTCGTGCTCCAGCGAAGCCTCATCTCTGCGTTTATCACATGGTTGCTTCTGGCCGTTCAATCTGCACTCGCTCCTATTTAAAAGGCATTAGCGTGTGGGAGCGTGTGGCGGCGGTGTGCGGCACTGAGCTGGTGATTGATTTGATTTGATTTGAGGAAGGAGAGAGGGCTGGAGAAAGCAGGATGAACACGTGTTCCGCTTCACAGATGAAGCTCCACGAGGCTCTGAGGCTCAGTCCTCTTTGATTTGGCTGGAGAGGTGCCCTGCGAGATGACATTTGGAGCACACCACTGAGCACAATAGGTCACTTCATCCAGCACCAATCCCACCCCCCTGTATATGAGAATAATGTACACATGGACTAATATCAAGTTAAAGATATAGGTCTCAAACTGGTTCTGTATTTTCTACTAATAACCAATAATAACTAACAATGCGCATTGTCTTTTATCACCCAGTCCAATACTATCATTCATTCACTCCTTTTCTGTAGTGACTTCAATCTGTTAAGGATTGCAGGGGGTCCAGATCCTACCTGGAGTCACCAGGCATCAGACAGGAACTCATTCCTATGTCACCCTTATGGACACTTTTGTACAGCCCCAGAAGACACCCATGCAGACAAAGGGAAAACACAACACAGTCCTCACAGACTATGACCCAAGGTGGGGTTTATACCCAGGACCCAGAGACCCTGGAGCTGTATGGCAGCAACAATACCTGCAGCACCACTATGCTGCCAAGTCCGACCCTAGATTCTCAATAAACACTCTTATATGTTGAGTACAGTGAAGCTAAAGTCCCCCAGAGACAAATCCCCATTAAGGAAAATATGGGCTTAAAATATTTTAATTAAATATAGCTATATTCACTTAATATTTGTGGAATAAGAGACATTTCGTCAAAAGGCCAGGTAAGGGACACTTTAGCCACAACCTCAAGGTGGCTTTTTAGTTATTCTCGGAATAAATGGACAACTAATGCATTCATCAACAGGAACATCCTAATCATATCAAATGATTTCTCATTATTTTAACAGTATTTTAAAACTGATAAAACCCTCCCTTCAGGTTTACTCTCCCCTCAGGGATAACATATGCTGTTTTGGCAGAAAATATAATCTAAGCAGCGGTTCAGCCCAGGGGGAGCCAGTAATATCTAAACCAATCAGCGCTGACATTTGAATATTTAACCAAAGGAAATAAACTCGCAGGGCTGGATGTATTAAGGCTTTAGCAGAAAATGTGATGCATTCTGTCCTGTCAGGATGAGTGACCCACAGAAATGGTCCAAAACCTCTTGGAATTAAATCTCTAAAAATGCAGGCAGGGGAAGTGAATCCACAGCTGATGTGCCCTTGAGCACTTCATATAATCCTCAACTGCTCCCCTAGTAGCAAGGTGGTTGCCCCACACCCCGGGTGTGTATGTTAACTGCCCCTGATCTATGTGTGTGTGTGTGTGTGTTTTCAGTTCCATGACTGGGTTAAAGCTGCTGTGCAGTGATGATGAATACATATTTAATGTGCCAAATTTATCCAACAGGAGCAATAATATTCATTTGATGTAGGAAAACATGAAGGGGGGTACACAAGCAGCAGTCTGCATGCAATCTACATATGATTTACTAAACTTTTGATGGCTGGTTTTATCCTCATCTTGTTGATGGCTCTAGGGAATCTATTAGGGCTGGCCCCGAATATTCGGATATTCATTTGTTGGGTAGGTATTCGGTTTATAATTTTGAGATTTGGATATTCGTTTTTTTTTTTTTTTTTGACAAATGTGGCGATAAAGGCTGCACTCCACACCACATGTATTTAGCCTTGTCAACATAACGAAGAACAAAGCCCAAAACAGTCTAACACCCTACAGCAACGTACTTACAACGAAGCATGGCGAAGCTACAGTTCATTTTTGTCAGCTTTACACCTCAAAGAAGCACTGGTTAATTTGTGTACAACCTGTGATCTTAGTGGCATCGTGTATATATGAGTTAGCAAACGACTTGACGAGTGGAACCATGCTGTGAGCCTATAGTGTGGTTTTAATTTTACAGCGGACGCTGAGAGCTGATTTACTGAACAATAGCTGGCCCCAAATAATCTGAGTATTCAGATATTTGTTCATTATGTATTCGTTTTCTAATTTTGAGATTCTGATATTCTTGGAAGGACTGGTGCCCCCTCCAGGGTGTGTTCCTGCCTTGTGCCCAATGATTCCAGGTAGGCTCTGGACCCACCGCGACCCTGAACTGGATAAGCGGTTATAGATAATGAATGAATGAATGAATGAATGATATTCTTGGATAAATGTGATTATCGATAAAGGTAATGCTCCACCACATTCAGGCTCCAGCAGTACACAATGCTCTCCCCACTCAGCAACATAAAAGTCTTTGTGCAAATGAGGCCTAAAACTCATATCAAACAGCCTAATATGCTAAAACAACACACTTAAAACTAAGCAAGGTGATGCCACAATTAAGTTTGTCAGCTGTGTGCCTGAAATTAGACCCCCTACCTCAAACTGGTTAAATTGTGTATACTCTGTGACCTTAGTTAGCGAGCTAGTAAGCAAGGTAGCGAGCAAAGCTGCAATTTAAGCCACAGCGCAGCCCAGAGAGAGGGATATTAAAGCTGGAGTTGGAAGCAAATTTTGTTAATGACAACAATATACACAACACACACAAATCCCGGCCAAAGCTCAGAAGCCCAAAAAATGGTATTCGGGACAGCCCTGACATGATTGTTTATGGCTGAAGTTAATTTGTCTGTATGTTTTTATTAACTGTTTGAACTACCACAGAAACTCATTTGAAATGAGCGGCACGATGGTACAGAAGGTAGTTGTCACAGTCACAAAGCTCCAGGGATCTGTTTGTGTCGCCCTTTGAAAGACTGGCGCCCCCTCCAGAGTGTGTTCCTGCTCTGGACCTAGCGTGACCCTGAACTGGACAAGTGGTTACAGACAATGAATAAATGAATGAATCAGGCTCATTTGAAACTCGAGTTGTTTATTTTTGTAGCCCTTTCTGTGTTTCACTAATGCAGTTCTCTTCTGAATTTAGAGTCAGTTCCATCTACAGCAAAGATAAGTCAATATCTATAGAGCAGGAATAGAGCAATATCCTTACCTCAGGTCAAGCTTTTTAGCATTTGAGGATGTCGTTGAAGTCTAAAAACCTCCAAAAGGCTGTTTTCACTTACCCACTTACAGACATGGGCCTTCGTAAACATATTTGACTGGTTTCAAGTACGCAAACAGACTGGAAAGCAGCAAATGGCAAGGAAAAGTTTTTTGATTAAAATCATGAACATCAGCTTTAAACCACAACATTTATACCTAGGGTTTCGTGTGTACGCAGTTTGCGGATGGTCCTGTGGGCAGTTTCAGGGTCTTAAAATATTTTGTATAAATGGCTCACATCAAGGCACATTTTGCACTCATACAAACAGTACAGTGTTTGAACGTCCAGTCAAACCCACAAGGAAAGAAACAACCGCCCTGCATGTGTTTACCTCCACTGCTGCTTCAACATAACGATATAAAGCAAAATCTTGACAACCCAAATCAAACCATTCCTCCAAAATGGTCTTGTTTCCCGTTGTCTAGCAATATGGCAGCCCTGATTACCAGTGCTTGAGTGCGCCAGAGGAAGATCATAAAAAGGAAGATAAAACCGACAATAGAAATATGGCAATTATGTTCATATTGCCCTTTGTGTTTAGACAATTAGGCTTAGTATTCCTAGCAATCCATTTCATTCTGACATTGGTATGTAAATAGCACATTTCTCCTCAGGAAGTGAATACTGTTCTACAGAACAGTTCTAATGACACATAAACAGGGCTGAATAATACCCTGGGCATGAAAATAAGAACTTAATTATGATTAAAAGCCATGATTACGTGTTCATACTTCCTCAGAGGCTATTCGTTTTACCTTGGCATTTTCTTCCCACGCAGAATAGTTCTTTTATGAACATTTTATTGGGTTATAAGCACAGTTAACACACATTTCAGTATGACAGTATTTCAAATGATACAGTGCCCTCCATAGGCAACGGGAATTTAAATGTTTTATTTTCTCTGTAAAGTAAAGCTTTTTGAGCTAAATCTGTTTTCAGGCGCCCATGCTTTAATGTCTTGGAATTATAGCATTATTTGTGCCCTCAAGGCACTCTTTTTTGATGAGACAGTTGGATGCTTAGTTGGCCAAACTTCTTCTGATATAATGTGATTTTTAGATGTTTTGAAAGAGTTCACATTGCTGTTTTGGTCTGTGCTCTGCTCTTTGGCTTTTTCTTTGGACTCAGATCTGAGGCTCAATCTTAGGAAGAAAGCTTGTCAGTTTCAGCCATTTTATTACGATGTGGCAGAGTTTAGGAACAGTGGTGTATTTATCCATGCCCTTATGAACTTGATCTTTGTTTGTTCTGAGATTGGTTAAGAATAGTGCCCATCTGTTGACTGGCTTAATATTGGTAAGCAGAGAATCAATTATTTCTTTGATTGTTAACATATTGAAATACATCCCTTTGGCATAAATGCATTCCATCTGAGAAAAGACAAGGACCTTTACTAGCAGAACAATGTTAATATGAATTCCTATATATTTGACTACAAGGCCATTCCCATGATTCCTACAATGTGTATGAAATTAAATTCACCCTTTGTGGTCATACACAATAAATTGTATACCTACCCAGTGTAAAAATCAGTCATATTCCTTCCTATACCCTTATGTATAACCATAATCATAAACCTTTCTGGCTTTCTGGAATTGAACTAGCCTTAATTTTCTGAAATTTCTAGAAATGGAATTAAAATGACTAATATATAGTCATCAATAACAGCAATTTATATTCACTCTCCCAGCATTATAGAGAGGGTTGTAGTTGTCCGTAACCTGATAATTGATAATAGATAACCACTCTAGGATTTTTTTTTTGTAAGCTGTACGACCTTAGACACTTTTAAATGAGACAAGACAGGGATTAGGCCTAGTCCTACAATGTTCAGAATGGAGGTTTAGGAATTGAAAAGACAGTCTATGACTTAATCCCTGTCCAAAAAACCAGCCCTAGAAAATCCTGAGGAACAATTGAAGAGCTGCAGTAGAGAGTCATCATTCAAAGAGAAGAAAAGGTGAAAGAAGCTGCGAGACAAATGCCCATGGCATCAGACATCACTGGTGCATTATTTGACCAAAGGCTGCCCAGAGTGAGGATCTGGACTCAGCGCAAACCAATTTAATTATGAAGGTCTCCCATTGTGCACATCCGCATGGAAGACTATTCAGTGTTCTTCAAAGGCTGACCCTCCCAGCAGTACTGGAGGATTACGTCTAGTAAGAGATGATGGAATTAATTTTGCTTTTATTTATTTGTTTATTTATTTTAAGGGTTTCGCACAAACTGTAATACAGAAAGTAATTACAAAAATGCTGAAAGAAAAAGGTTCAGAGTAGTTAAAGCATTTGTTTAACTATCCACGTCTCCATGCACTCTATATATGGACACTGTTACTGAAAAAAAAATGTCAGATATGTTTGCAGCACAATAAAATTGACAAAAATGAGTAAATATATGACTAGACGTCAGGGCCGTCACTAGAGATTAATTTCTTTGATGAAGTGTAGATTTAGAAGTACCTGTAGCCTTTACAAAAAACAGGTTTACCTTCATCAATAAACAGGTTTTCTCTGCTGCATAATGTTATTTCGACTTGTGCATCAGTGGCTTTTCAATTTAGTTAATTAAAGATTGTAACAGGGATTCAATTAATGTTTTTTCTTTATTTGTCTCTTGAAACGACACTCACTCTCAGGAAACTCACTACATCTTCTTGTATGCATAGAGTTGCAAACTTTCTGAAATCTAAATAAGGAACGCAGAGGCTGGGGGACCAGTATGCACTTGTATGTCCTTTCGACTGTAGTAAATAAGATAAAACATTATTGTTTTATCCAACTGCCAACTGCCATCACAACTATTTGTGCCTGTCAGTAGCCTGTTTGAAAAATGACAAAGCAGAATCTGTCCATGGATTTTGCAAATACTGTTTTACCAGTTTAAAATAACTGTATACTTTTAAATTGTACATTAATTACAATAAGATCTGAGGTAAAAGAAGTGATTTTAATGTATAAAGAATTACTTTGATTCAAAAATGTATCTGGGGTGTGTAGTGGGAGAATGATATATAGTTTCTCCAGGACACAGTGCAGTTCTCAGCGTGGCTGCAAAACAATCCCCTGCCCTGTAGGAGGGACTGTGACTTCATTGGCTGCAGAACTGAATGATGGACAGATAACTCTGGCTGCTGATTGGATAGATAAAGGTGGAGCCATGGAGAATCTGCCCCTCGCTCCGACTGAGAAAGAGCTGCATGTTTCTGTCTGTTGCCATAACAGTGTTACAAAAATATGGAACAAAACGAGTCTCGTGTCAGTCCAAAACAGAACACATCTTTTAGAGTCTAAATACAGGATGATACTGTATTTTACAGGACAGTTGGCAACACTCTGTATGTATTCTGCCAAGAAAGCAATACACACCAGTAGCCAACGGCTATCTGAAGACTAAGAAGTAATTTTGAAATAATTGGGGAGCTAAGAAACATTTAGTGGGGGCTACAGCCCCCCTAAAACAGGTCTAACTACGTCCATGCTCGATGTATCACCCTACATTATATTTCCTTATGATCACTGACCTCCCATCCACTGGAGGCAGTCTCACTTAATACATGCAAACACTCTGTTATGTACCTTGTGACGAACTGCAGAAACAGCACTGTAAACTGCTGAGGGACCACATGATATTCATGATATAATTCATGATGTTGGTGAGCTGCCATTTTGTAGTAATGCACTTAAACAATTCCATAGTGCACTGCAATACGTAGTGTACAACAGATATATTATAGTGGAAAGCATATACTTATCTCATAATACACTGTGTGCAATACAGAGTTCGTTTGGGTAAGTAGGTGTCAGGGCACTTATTAACCCACCACTATCCCCAGAAGGATATTTTAATGCAGTATATGTATAAGTCGCTTTGTGAATAAACATGTGCACACACTTCTATTGTGTAGTTAGTGGTTATTTAGTGGATTGGTGGCATGATGTTTACATTTACTATGTAAAAATTTTTGCCATTGCACAATAATGACCAGACCCACATGAGGTAGTGTCTGATATGGTTCACCAACTCCTGAATTCAGCTCCCTATAGTAGTACACTTTCTTGTGGCTATTGTAGAGAATAATGAGTAGAAGGCCATTTTGAACATGCCTCCTGTCACTTGCCTATTGGAGCTTAAACTGTGATTAGGTTAAGGTAGTTTAGAGTTATGGGCAGGGACAAAAATATGTCCATGAATGGTGAACTATATTTTGTATTGTATTCATACTGGGAATGCTCTTTTAGTAAAACACATCGTCGCTGTCCGAATAAAAACCCGCATCTCCAAAAACCTTTTAGGAATAGGAAAAGACTATATTTTTCTGATGGTAACAGTAAAAATAAACCACAGATAATGTGATTTATACCCATTATAGCTCAGAAAAGTAAAAGTATGTTTATTGTGACACATGTCCAAAATTTTCATATGTAAAGTGGACAGCAAATATTGACATACGCGCATTTTCTTTTAGTGAATTCCAATGAGCCACGTCCAACTTTGTGTAACCCCTCTCCTACAACACTGCCAATATGAATCCATGTTTTAGCAAAAACAGAGTCTACCATGAATTCACTTGATCAAAACGTGTGAGTCAAGGTGCTATCAGTTATTAACACGGAAACTCAAATGGTACCAGGAAAACGGGGAGGGGTAGATAAGCGGTTTTGATGGACCAAGGTCTAGCAGCCAATAGAGAAACAGATTTTTCAGCTTTTTATTGGTCATTTTGATATTAGTTGCTATAAACAGACAAAGATTAATGCCCACATTTAACACATGTAAAAAAGTGAAAACCGCTAAAAATGGAGATACTTGATGCATATAATAAAAACTTTTCAGTTGTATATGGTTTTGTAAATTAAATGTGTCAATGTGAAGAATCATCTACTTTATGGAAATGTGACATATTTAAATTGCCTGTACCCACTAGATCAAGACAAGACATAATTATACACGTAACCTTTAAAAATACTTAACTTTGAAACCATGCAATAATAAACAATTACTGTAGAAGTTTGGAGGAAAAATAAACCTCCTACCATGTTCATGCAAATCACTTTTTTTTTTCTTTTAAATATGAAACATTTATTTGATTGGCTGAAATGAATTTCCTTTTCTGCGGTTCTGTTTGGCTTTGAACTTGGCTTGAGTTAGGCCCTTATCACCTTAAAGCCAGAAGTGTGACATGGGTTCGTGTGTGCACAATGCCCCAAAGCAGTGTCCTCTGCCACCAAAAACAAGATTACTATGCCAACCATTACATTACCCTGACTGCAAAATAAATTAGTGTCCACTGTGGGGAATAGCCAAGTTCCAATTTAAATAAGAAAACACTTGCAACTGGAACTGACTCTTTCCACTCGGTCTAATGGCTCAGGAAGAGCTATGCAAATAACTTACTTTAAATAAAAGAAATAATGTGGCTTATGTTTCATCCCCTGTAAAAGGGACTTTGTTGACACTGACATCAAGATGTCGGTGATTTCATTATGAGATTTTTACACTTGAATTGCACATCATTACAAAACTCAGAATCTGCAGTATGAATGTCGCTGTCAGAATGGGTCTGGAATACTGAGCGCTGATGCAATCTGATCCGTATGAAAATGCATTATTTGGTTCAGGGGAGGGTTTTGGGTAAACACAAGCAAAGGGACAAATTCCCCAGATCTAAGAGACTTAAAAATTAATAAATAAATAAGGTCGGCTATTTCCCCCAAAAAAACTATGTGGAAAACAAACAATTACATTCATGGCTGCCTTTATTTGCTCCATGATTGAGCAGTGCACGCAGACAGGAGAAGGCAGATTAATTAACTTGCGCCTGAAAACCTTTATTCTTAGAGCGCTGTCACATTGATGGATGGCTGATTAAAGTCAATGAGATGGCTATCGGTACATAACAGCAAAGCAGTGGAAAAGAAGAAGGAGAAGGAGTCGAGAAGATGGTGCACACGAAACAGTGGAGTGTCCTGATGTAGACCCCATTACCATGGTCCATCTCCTTGCAGTGGTCAGATCACATGCTAGTGAACTAGAGGCACATGATGAATTGATGTGAGAGGTTGGGGGGTGGGTGGACAAGGACGAGTGGAGCGTCATGGCAGCCCCAGCTCAAAATTGCCTTTTTCTGCCATCTTTTGATGAGATTTCTCATTAGAGGCCTATACAGAACAGGCTCTGAAAATATTACAGGATTAATTAAAATGATAGGAATGGGGAGATTCAGCTGCCAGGGGTGGGAGAGAGATAGAGATAGAGAGGGAGAGAGAGAGAGAGAGAGAGAGAGAGAGAGAGAGAGAGAGAGAGAGAGAGAGAGAGAGAGAGAGAGAGCTGCGCCAGGCTAATCATTGTTCTGATCAGAGGGGCATTGTATTCGTATGAAAGCAAGTATCGTCAGTGGGGCCAGTGGCTTGCATGTGTTTATCTTCCAGCCTGGGCCTGTTGCATGCTTTTTTTTTCACCCCCCCTACCCTTTCCCCAAGCTCATCGTTGATTAAGCATTCAGTCTATTCGTACTGAAGAGGTTCAAAGGCTCCATTTACTTGCCAGCACTTTGAGCGCTCATCAGAGCATGTTTTCAGACATCACTCTATTTCTGTCTTTTCACAGCTCCATCTATGGATCGCTGAGATTCCGTTTCAGGAACACACGTTGGCCTGCTCTTCTAAGACAGCATGTGTTAATAGATGCACTATTCTGCTGACAAAGGCTGACCAAGCTTGCTCTAAAATCTGGGCTAAAAATGTCTGTGAAAGGACATGCTTGACCGTTGCTTAATGCCACTCCCAGTGAGGTGACCATCTGAAAAAGGAAAGGTGAACAGTTTTAAAGCTTGAAAGGAGATGGCAGGAAATTTCCATTCTGACCGCTCTCATCCTACGACTATAAAAGGAGCGTATTTTTTTTTCTGGTCAGGACAGAAAAGGCCTCCTTCCATCTGTTCAATTACAAGAGAGATTTAGCAGATTATAATTGCATTTTCAGTGCCTGCTGCTCTCTGTCATCGGGCCACTCCAGAGACTGGAGTTAATCCCTAATACTGACTCATAAACACATGTCAAATGTGATGACTCCATGTGCCACCCACTCCCACCACCCACCTGCATGATTATCATTCATTTGTCATGCAAATTCAAAATGAAATTATTTGTTCAATGATGCAATTCCAGCATAAGTTAACTTTCAAGTTGATTGGGTACAAATATATTGACACACCTACTAATAACTGAATTCAGATATTTAATTTAGTTTCAGTGCTTACAATGTCAAAATATCGGTCACTGTGGTGGTACTTTTTGCTGTTTCGATGGCGGTACCCTCAAGGGAACATATCTGTACATTTAATTAGGGAACATAATTGTACGTTATTTTATTATAATTGTAGATTTTAAAATTGTGTTGATTTTATACATGCCATTTCATCTTCAGGACTTTTATTATGTTTTTTTTTTTTTTTTATATATGACACAGCTCTATAATGAAGGATTACAAACATGTATCTTTCCTTCTGTAGAAGAGAATGTAATGTACCTTTAAAGAACCAAACTGGACTTTTAAACACTGTTGTATCTTTAAAGGTACATTTACACAGTTTCTACCTTTAGTGACTAATATTGTACCTCTACCGTACCTTTTTTTCTTGCTATCTGTCTGGTTTACAAACATTTGTGAAATAATAGGCCATTCTAAGAAGCTCCCTGTATTGGGGTTTGATACTCTAAATAGGATGCCACCCTTGCAGCAAATCTTACCTTCAAGATATTCCACGATCATCTGTGAGTGATATTATTTAAAAGCCTTTAGGAACCACAGCAACTCAGCTATAAATTGGCGGACCACAGAAATATACAGAGAGAGGGTCATCAAGTGCAGAGTGGTACAGCATGTAAAAGTTACCAATGCTCTTCTAGCACACTAACTTTAAGAGGTCCAAACCTTCTTTGGCTTTAAGCACAAACACTGTGCACCAGAAGATGCGTGGCATGCATTTTTGAGGTTGAATAACCAATGGCAAGTGCAGGGTGGAGTGGTGTAAAGTATGCTGCCACTGGACTCTGGAGCAGTGGAAGTGTGTTCTGTGGAATGACAAATCACACTTCTCTATTTGGCAGACTGATGGATGATTCTAGGTTTGGCAAACATGAAGAGAATGTTACTTGCCTGTCTGCATTTTGACAACTGTAAAGGTGGAGGGGGGAAAGGCTATGGGATTTTTCAGGAGTCCCTTAGTTCCAGTCTTAATGCATCACTATACCATAACATTTTTGGGCAGTTATATGCTTCAAGCTTTTTGGGAAGAGCTTGGAGAAAGGACCTTATCTGTTCCAACATGACTATGTCCCAGTGCACAAAGCAAGGTCCATAAATGCATGATTGGGGGAGTGTAGATGCCCTTTTCTTGTAACCAATTTATCTGTGCCTACTTGCTTACTAGGTCCCTCCCAAATACACAGTGCAAGCTAGCTTAAAGGTTGTATCACTAGAGGCCAGCTATTGTAACTCCTTCTAACACTTGCTTCTTTCAGTGCATTTGGATGATGCTAGTTACCATCAACAAACCGAATCCTCTAATGGCTCACATCACTCTGAGTGACTGGACAGAGAAAAGGCCAGTTATGCTTTCATGAGCTACTGAAGACTGATGGCTGTGACATCACCAGGAATCAAACTCTTGAACCCCTTTTAATAGGTTAACAATTACTGACCCCATCCCATCTCTTGCTATATATTAGCCCTCTCTAGCCCAGCCAATGCTGTCTCAGTAACAAAATATTATTAATTTTATGAACCACTCTCATCATGGTGATATTTTACTGAAATTAGCTATTAATCCTGGTATTAGACTCATCTAATTTACATGGTACTTTGATTAATCATTTTACTTAACTTTTTAATAAATGGTTTCTACCTACAAACCACCTTCCTTTGTGAGCAAGGTCTGTATTGTTAAGAACTCCCAAGTCAACAACAGAGGAATAATGCAACAGATTTGTGTGCAGGATCAAACCACTTTTGCTTCTGAGGTGGGAGGGTGGGGAGATGGTGGAGAATTTTAAGAAATAACACACAGATAAACAATGTTTCATGAGAGAACAGTTTGGTATCTTTTATTCTTTATCTGAGACTGTTTGAGGTCCTGGATTGGCAAGTCCACTAGAGCCCACTGTCAAAATTCCCCACAAAAGCCATTACACCGGGGTGGGGAGGGTTATATAGGTGGGTATAGGAGGTAAGCTGCCTAGAGCCTGCTCACACATAAGACCAAACTTCATAGAACTACACAGAACATATGAAGATGAGTGTTTCTTCTACAGCTGAGAAAAACTCTCCCATAAGACTCATGGCTGCATCATGTGCAGTGTCCCAGGACTCATCACAGATTCTCCAGAGCCCAGAGGACTTCTCCTTAATCCTCTCTCACTCTGCTGCTCATTCGAGAGAGAGAGAGAGAGAGAGAGAGAGAGAGAGAGAGAGAGAGAGAGAGAGAGAGAGAGAGAGAGAGAGAGAGAGAGAATGAGAGAGAGAGAGAGAGAGAGAGAGAGAGAGTGGAGAGAGAGAGAGAGAGAGAGAGAGAGAGAGAGAGAGAGAGAGAGAGAGAGATTGTTGTGGGAGCTAAAGCAGACCCTGAAGGGAAAGCCAAGACTTGCAGAAATCGCTCCCTGTGGGCTTCTCAGCAAGGGTTTCTAAACACATTCTAAACACAGAGCTAAGAGACTTACAGGAAAGTTCAGTGTATCTTTGAGGTTGTTGAACTGTTTATTAAACTACTTTTCATTCTTTCATTATGTGGACTTGTAGATAAGTCACCTCCAAGCCTTAATGACTAAATAAACATTTACATGGGTCTGTACTGGATACAGTCCTGTTTTACTACCACATTAACTAAAAGCTGAATGATCTTACCCAACAATACATTCCTTGTTTTCGTGAAAGTATAGAAATAAGCTTTGGGTTATTGATTTAAAATGAATGTTGTATGACAAATACGACATCGTGCAAGTAGTGTTTAAATTATAAGTACCTCTATGTATTTATCAGGAACGGCTAGTCAACAGAGATCACTAGGGCACTGCTCTCCCTGTTGGAAATACGTATGTATATATGTATTATTTTACATATGAGTGTTATAAATATAAAATAATGTGTAATATATAAAGAAAAGAAGCTTCTTGTTAATTTGTTGTTCCTTTTTGCTGGTTGCTCTGGTGCAGAGGCTGAAATTACTGATGCAGATGCACACCCAACCCAAAGCAATTGCTGAGAAACAATATGAACATTGCATCATCAATTTAGCCAATCAGTATCCTCAAATCTGACATCTCAGGGTGCTTTGTTTCACACCGAAGGTGTTCCTAATTTTTCTGTATTATGATTTATTATAATTCGTAAGTTCTTTTACTGAACTCCAGTCCACTTGTGGTGCTGTTCCATTTAATCCACACAAATTCTCTGCTGATTACAGAAATGCTGCTCTAAAACGTTCTGAGGGAATGTTACACTGGAGAAACCCTGCCCTTTCTAACCTTTTGGAGATTGGAGTTAGTTGTATCTTTAGGGTTAGTATTAGGTGTAGAGTAAAGGCTGCGTTTTCACTAAGGATGAAATATTTTGCACATTGTACAGATCCTAGACATGGCCTTTTAATCAGATATATAGGAATTTAAGTATAAACCAGGCTGCTTTTGCAAAGTAGACCTCTAGCTTTTTTTGGACTGCATAAATTTGATTTCTGCTCCATTGGTTTTAGCCAGTGTGGTGTACAGCCTGTCTCTGCAGCAGTCACTGTGTAATAATGCATTTGGAGAGTGGGGACACTGGTTGGGGAACTGCAGCACTTGCTTTAAATAAAACAAAGGGAGGAGAGGTTTAAATATTTTCAGATATTTCCAAATATCTACAAATCTGAGTCAGATACCATTAACAAATATTTGTGATGTGCCGTTTTTGGCTGTGATTATTGAATGATATTGTTCTGCATTGATGATAATTGAAATGCACATCTGTGATTATAACTGTACAGTCTGAGATGGTTGAATCTATTCTGAAATAAGAAAAGCTGGATTAATCGGGTTTGGGTGATATATGTTTATCACGACTCTGCTGTGGTAATGAAGACACGGATAAAATGTTCTCTCCCTCTTGTACAGTGTCTTCTCTCATTTATTCTAGATCATTCTTTCTCTTACCTGTCTTGTCCTCTCTCTCTCTCTCTCTCTCTCTCTCTCTCTCTCTCTCTCTCTCTCTCTCCCTCGCTCTCTTATCATTCTGTCATACTCTATAATTCTGTCTATAACTTTCTTGTCTTTTTCTTGTACTTTCTCCTGCACACTCCCTCTTGAACACTTTCTCTCTCACTTTTCTGTCTTTATCACTTTGCCTCTATCATCTCTGCCTCTGTTTTTTCTTTCTTACTCTCCATCACTCTGTCTCTGAAAACATCCAAGAAATGCATTAATTCTACTTGATGATCTGAAAAGAACAAAGGCATTTACAAACAACACTCTTCTGATCTGGATTGATTGCATTTCTGCTAATGATGTGTGCTGGAACCTCGCTGAATCTGATAAAATTATATTTAGTGAAGTTGATGTGAAGGAATCTTAGGCAAGTCTTTCTATTCTGAAAAGATTAATATGAGAATAAATACAAATACCATTAACACAGCAAGTAGGGACACAAGTAGCTGCTGGTGCTCATGTGTTTATTTAGATATTTCTAATCTTCTTCTTGAGCAAGTTTGTTGTTAATGGTATTTATTGTCTTTGTTACAATAGACAGATAAATACTTTGTTGCTACGTGCTGCTAAATTTCCTTTGTGATCAAGGTGGGAACACACCCTGGAGGGGGCGCCAGTCCTTCACAGGGTGACACACACACACACACACTTAAGGTAGATCAAGAGGATACAAAAAATCAAATAAATTGTAAGATCAAATATTGATGTAAGGGCAAAGAATAAAATATAAACATTGAGGAAACTATAGAAGCAAGGGCAATGCTACAACTGTGCAAGTAGGTACAACAAGAAACAAGATGTTAAAAGACCCCAGTTCATCCACCCCTTCAGGAAATGCCCCTTCCTGTGAAGCATATCTGTTTTCTCAGACCAATTCAGTTTGTCATCGAGCTGCAGCCCAAGATGCTCATGTATCCCAACCACCTCCACATCAGCCCCCTCCATAGAAGACTGGCTGTGGGGTGGTGTCAGCCCTGTGAAAGTCCACCACCATCTGCTTAGTCTTGGAAGTGTTTAGCTGCAAGTTGTTTCTATGACACAGTGCCACAAAGTTCTTCATTAGATTTCTGTACTCCTCCCCCTGGCCTCCCTGAGATGGCCAGCGTGGCACATCTTAGACTTGCATATAAATGTGGAATAGGATAGGTATTCAGCATTATCACTGTCTCAGTGTGTGTGTGTGTGTGTGTGTGTGTGTATCTGTCAGTCCTGTTTGAGAGTGTCAAGGCTTGAATGAATAATCACGAATACTTGGAAAGATGATAACATTAAAATATTAGATGTAAAAATGTGTAAAAGCATTGTAAATAAAATTCAACAATGCTTCTTCTCTTTTGTCATTTATAACTTTTGGATAGTTTTAAAATGACGATTGTTATCATTTTATAAAATAACATAAAAATGAAGTAATTAAGATGCTGTGTTCCTGTTTCCTAACCATCTTTAAATCGTCTAAAATCTCATTTGGATTCAATGTTATCCCCAAGGACAGAACAGAATTGATGTATGCGCTTTAAAGCACTGTGACAAATAAATACTTCTTGCTTGCTGTTTTTAAACAGCTTAATTTTTAGGTTATTTTTGTTGAATTAAATGACTGTTGTCCTGTTCAATACACAACAGTTACTATAAAATGACAAAAGAGCAGGAGATTGTTTGCATTTTAAATTACAATTATATGTTATGAAAACACTTTACATCTTATTTGTACTTCTATCTAGTCAAAGACAATTGGGTGTAAAACAGAAGAGATATTTCCATAATATTTGTCTCTGCATACTAACATGTTTTGTTTCTTGGATTCGATATACACAAAACATCAGAAAAATAAGGAAAACATTCCATCTATAGATGTGTATCCAAACATTTGACTCTGTGTGTGTGTGTGTGTGTGTGTGTGTGTGTGTGAAGTGGAAATACTCACTATAGGACAGACAGAGTGGCTGTGAGTAATTGTTTCGCTCAGTCGTGGAGGCACATCCTGGCCCTTTGGAGATAAGGTGGAGTAAATCTGCTTGCATGTCCTGGGAGAGGCAGAGGCTGGTGGAGTGCAAACACCAGGCCACTGCAGGCGCTTGTTTGAACTGCCTCTTCAAGATGAGCAAACTTGAAAAGGCCTTCCCTTTTATTAAAGGCGAGAGAGAACCCTATTATCTTGCTCTTGGCTGTGCCATTGGCCTTAACACAGAGCAGTGGCACACATTCATCAGGGCTGAGGGGGGTTTGGAGGGGGAGAGAGAGGACCTGTTACTGTGGTCAGTCCTTGTTTCTTTTTTTTTTTTTTTTTTTTAAATACAGATATGGGAGCCAGTATATGTGTAAAGTTTAAATATGTGTATAGATATAGTCTCTCTCTCTCTCTCTCTCTCTCTCTCTTGCCCTCTCTCTCTCTCTCTCTCTCTCTCTCTCTCTCGCCCCCCCCTCTCTATCTCTTTCTCACGCTATATATATATATATATATATATATATATATATACAATGCACACAAATTTGACTTAAATATTTCTTCACATTGTAAGATCATTGCATTTTATACAAAGGCAATTTATACTGAATTATACACACACACAATCTACAGATATCAGCCTTTCACCACTATCACTCCGATCTGTAGAGTTGTACTCTGAATGTCTCACAATGGCTGATGTTTTCATGAGGTGATGGAGATGCCCCAAGTGATTTTCAGGACCCTAGTTATAGAATCAACATTGATAGCTGCTAGCTTTCTGCTTTCTAAATGAAAAGCTATTGAGAGTAATAGGAAATGACAGAGAGAAAGAGAGAGAGAGAGAGAGAGAGAGAGAGACATGGAAAGATAGAGCGGTTGAGTCCTGATAAATTATGTCATTTTTCCCCATGGTATCAGTCTCTTCCCACCTGCTAGAGATTGGACAAAGATGTGCGAGATGGAGGCTTACTGCCAGAGGTGTAGAACAATCTGTTATATCCCATACAGTGAAAGACAGTGCAGTGGCTGATTCTTTTCAAACCCAACTAAGTGGAGTAATATAGCAGCATACTACTGGGCACAGAGGATCCTGTGGTTGATCAACAACTTACCATCCAGCCATAGTATCTAAGCTCTCACTAATAATGCCATATTGTGTATACAGTGAACCTTTATTTATAATCTACCGTTTATAGTAATAACAGGAAACATCTACAAAAACTGTGATGGAAGTTTAGTGAATGTTTAAATATTTTACTAAAATGCCAATCCCACAATTCATAACATATGAACAATATATAATTGGTACCCATAAAATGTGGTTTACACAAACATAATGGTGCTAAAAGAAACATGTTTGATAAAGAGGGATGTGTGTGTGTGAGAGAGAAAAAAACATACTCCCCTTGATTTTAAAGGAACACTATGTAGCATTTCTACTTTAAATTACAGCTTCTGAATAATTGTAATTTACACAAAGCTGTAATAGGGAGAATAGAGCCTCTGTTGCAGCTACGCCGGGTTCTCTTCTGGTTTACTGCACTAAGAAACTTCTGAATCAGGGGGAGGAGGACTCTTGTGAGAAACGGGTAATGCTTAACGGCACATAGCTCACAGGTGGCTGGTTACCTTGCATTATATGGGGGAGAGAGAGAGAGAGAGAGAGAGAGAGAGAGAGAGAGAGAGAGAGAGAGAGAGAGAATTATCTAGAATATATATGTGAGAGAGAAAATGATCTACACTATATGAGAGAGAAGGACAAAGTGTACAAGAGAGTACATGGGACAGATGTGAATATCTCAAGTCAGAGCAGTATTTGTTGCCATTTTTTTATGTGTTGCAGCGCTAGTTAATGATAGTTTTGCTGACGAAAGTGTTATAATCAGTTTTTGAGCGTTTCTGAGCAGTGAGCCAGGGTTAGCAGCTTCTATCTTTACCTGGATTTGCTCACTTTTTTCTGTTAGACATCGATTTTGGTAAAAAGTACTTTTCACTGGTTACTATGTGGACTGAATGACTAAAGTTACATTATGTGTCCCCAATTTAGTTGAGGACAGTGTTATAATCCAGTTTTGAGAGTTAATAATGAAAGAGGGTGAATGCTAGCGCCTGCTTAGCGTTTTCTTTTTTAGCTCAGTTTTCAGCATTGAACATCGATTCCGATAGTGACCAGTGCTTTACTGTCGGTTGCTGTGCTTATAACGGTTAGTGTACCATCAATGTTCCACTTTATGGTTGTAATAACATGGTCCAGTGTGTGTTATGTGCAATACATGGGTTTTATCATGTAGTAAACATTATTTTATTCGATTACACACATTCCCCCAGCTCAAAATCAGCTGGAGCCCCATTAGCTATTTTTGTAAACATCACTCGATGGGTGAGTGGGTAAAAGTGAGACAGAAAGAGGTGTGTGTTTGTCTGTGAGAGAGAGAAAGAGAGAGAGAGAGAGAGAGAGAGAGAGAGAGAGAGAGAGAGAGAGAGATTTTTATTTGTGGATGCACTTTTTAGTAAAATGTGATCTAATTTTATTTGCAGATCCATTTGCATTTGTTCATTTTTCAGACATTGAATCACCACATGGAAAAAGGTGAACTATCTTTCCAAGGTTCTGCAGAGAGATATTCTGAACAGTACCCAGAGCAGAGCAGCTCTTTATAGTTCCTGTATCTGTATCTTTAGATATAGCTGGCCATAATCCGACAAAGGCGAAGGCCAGTGGAGGGTCAGGGAGAGGTAGAGAGGTGTCCGGACCATAAACTCTCATCCTGCAGACATGTTTTATGGCTTGGGCCAGGTGCTGCGGCTGCATACATGCTGAGAGAACGAACTGCCCTCTATGGCTGAAGCCATTTGCTCTCACTCCTGCTCACACCGATGCTCTTATTTACTGCCCAGCATGGGCTGCCCGCAAGACAAGAGCTATCTGCTCTGGTCCTGCTGCAGCCCAAGAAAAACGGAGCCTCTCAGAGAGGTCAGACACAAAGATTTGGTCAAGCCCTGCAGTACACATTGTGTATTTATGTGCTGCTAAACAAGGTGATATTTCTGCCTGGGGCAATGCACTGAGCTCTTGTTAAAGGTGCACTGTGTACGATTTTTGGTTCAAAAAATGAAAAAAAAAAGACAAATAGCTTTAATAAATCTGACAAAAGCATGGCGCACACATACACTGATCAGCCACAAGATTAAAACAAATATTGTGGTTTACAGGTGACGTGATTAGCATTGATAATCTCATTTAAATGACACTGGTCAAGTGGTGGAAGGTGGGAATATAGCAGCAAGTGTTTGGTCAGTTATTGATGTTGACGACAATGATGTGTTGGAAAACAGGTAAATATATGACTATGAGTGACTTTGAAAAATGCTGGTTAAATGATTAGAGCATTTCTAAAACAGGTCTTTCTGGTGCCATAGAAGAGCACCAACACATTCTGTTGAAACCTTGTGCTAATTCAAAGCATAATTCAAATTGTTTTCCTGTAAAATTAGTTATTAACTGCCAGCAGTTTTGCCAGTATTGTTTGGCAGTATTTTTTTTAAACTACTGACACTATAATAACAAAAGCACTTTGCTGTAATTCAAAAAAATACAGCAAAATAATATTTTTTATAAATTATTGTTGCAAAACACCACTGAATATTGTAATAATTCCATAATACACTCTACAAAAGCTGGGAACATTAATGTGTGTGTAGTTCCACCAGTTCCATGTGGACTTTACACAATATATCAACTGCCTGCACTATCAACATTCGTAAATCCACATGTCTGGTGACTAAGACTGAATCTAGCCCCGCTGGCACCGTTAATGCATGCTGAGTGTTTCTTATTCCAAGTGAGCTTTATGTGATACATCACAAACAGCCACAATACCACAACAAAGTTTGACAAATCATGAGTTCTGCAGAGCTGCTTTGTGATAACATCAGTTGTAAAAAGTGCTATACAAATACATTTGATTTGATCAACAAAGCACCCCATTCACCTGTGCTGTTTTTCATGTACTTAAAACAATACTCACCTCAGCCATTCCACACTTATAGTGCCTTTCCTATTATTTCCTTAGCCACAGCCACTGACTAGCCCTTTTAGCTTACTGATATACTTTTCTGATATCTAATACCAACCTGCATGAGCAAGAATGTGGCAGACTTGACTCCAAAACCCCTAACCCCTATTCCTACCAGTCTTACATGCCCCAGCCTCCTGCATTCTCTCAAATTAGCCACCAAGTCTGTGTACTTCACATTATTTCTTTCAAAAGCTTCATCTACTGCATTGAATTGTTAATTCTAGTAAACTATCCCTTCACTTTCAGAGTACAGCACCATGTCTGGCCTCATCGTATGTGGTGCAGTACACTCTGCAACCTTTAGTTAGTGGTCTTATACATAACACCAGGCAGTTTTTAATCAGACAGTGAGTCTTCACTACACTTGTGTAACATAAAGCCAGAAAATAAAGCTGTTCATCCAGGCAATAGAACATAAATCATTGCTGTTCACAAATTTCTAAATCGAATGCCTTAACTGGGCAGATTTGGAGTTGTTTTTAACCTCCATGAGACAGCATCTTCAAAGCCACTCTGTTAAAACTGCTGAAAGTATTAATGTAAATCCATCCATTATCTGTAACCGCTTATCCAGTTCAGGGTCGCGGGGGGTCCAGAGCCTACCTGGAATCATCGGGCGCAAGGCGGGAATACACCCTGGAGGGGACGCCAGTCCTTCACAGGGCAACACAGACACACACACATTCACACCTACGGACACTTTCGAGTCACCAATCCACCTGCAACGTGTGTTTTTGGACTGTGAAACCCACGCGGACACGGGGAGAACACACCAACTCTTCACAGACAGTCACCCGGAGCGGGAATCGAACCCGCCCCTGGAGCTGTGTGACTGCGACACTACCTGCTGCGCCACCGTGCCGCCCGTATTAATGTAAATGAAAAAGTTAATAAAACCTTTAGAGTCCCTAAAAACAACATTTGTGTGAACAAAGGATTGAACACTTTTTGAATTAGGAACTGAAACAGAAAAAATGATTTAGGACGCAAAAGCAAGTAGATCTCCTTGTGCTTCCAGTGTGTCTTGCTGAACAGCCGGTCTCCCAGCATTAATTGCTGTTTACTGTTAGTTGATAATTATTTGTTTTATAATTTCCCTGTAAAATGAATTAATTATTACAGTACAAGTGGCAGCCACATTTCCACACATTACTCCACTCAAAGGTGCACAACACAACTGACTCAAGCCGGTATCATGTCTACCATGTAAATATACTACTAAAATACCATGTGTACTAAGTTGTTATTCGTACATTGAGGGCTCCTTGCTTCATCATGGTTTTTAGTTACTGAATGTTCACTAAAGAAGCCCTAATCCACTGGTGACACGGTTTAAATGAATACACTCAAAGAAATTGCTATGGAAACAGTGATAGCATTACACAAACACACAGCACTGATTTTCTAACTTCTGGACAATGTATGTGGGTTTTCAGGATAATTTAGGGTTAAGTTTAAGTTAGAGTTATGCTTAGATTTACTGTTAGGTATAGGGAAAGCTTAAAGGCTGATTTTTCAAACGGGGTTGCCAGATATTCATGTCTCATTTATACAAAATGTATCAATCCTGGGAAGGTAATTTTAGGACATTCTGTATGTTTTCACCTTGATACCACTCTGAACTGACTTTACAAAAGTATTCTTCCATACATCACTCACAATTATGTCCAACAGTGAGGGCCCAGAGAGTCATCAGTTGTCATGTAGGTACTGTAAATAGCATTGGTGTTGTAGATTACAAACTGGCAAAAGTACACATCACTTGTTTCAAGATGGCATCACTGATGACAGTCTTCACTGTGCCTTTTTGAATCTGATTAAAAAGATCATGCCAACTTTATGCAAGTTTAACACAGATATATGCCCAAGTTTCTGAGCTGCACTGTAAACAAAAAAGGATTTGGAAGAGCCCAAGCTGTGTCTCTGCTTATTTTTCACAAATAATCCTCCAAAGATTATTCCTCCTTCCAATTAGTCTCCGACTCTCTGCACACACTCTTTATTGCACCCACACTTTGTCAGTGAAAAAAAAAGTACATGCTAATTGTATGTGGTGTTCTTTTAAAATTAATCGTGTAGTAGTTTTTAAAGAGGACGTATTAACATACAAAAAAACTCACTTGTTCAATGCATTTACACATTAATTTGGTGATCTGGAGCTCGCCAACCCACACACTGTGAAACAAGACCACCCAGTCAGTTTTTAGTTGGCTTCCAAGTAAACATGGGATAAAATGAGCCGTTCTAATTTAGTGCTGCTTATTATGTCAAATGCTGAGTTTAGAATTGTCCCACCTTCTTGTTTGAGTTTCTCAAATCACTGCACTACAAAGAGCATGTGAGAGAGCACAAACGAGGTTAAGAGGAGCAAAGTAAACATAACATGTGCAGAGTGTACTAATATAAAATGGCAATAATGAGAATAAGCTTAGGCTCCTCATTCCTGGGCTCTAATTCATTTGATATAACAGGCACTGTCATTGTGAACAGGGCTGTGTTGTTTGCTCCTTGTGGTGATTTGACCAAAGCATGTCACAGATATTTCTTTAACATTGCATTCTAAGTAAGTGTTCACTCTTGGAAAAGAATATGTCCCCTTTAACGTTATAAACAATTGCCCCCAATTGAATGCACAGTTTTTTAAGAAATGACTCCAAAAAGTGTAAATGAAAGTGTCCCCACTCAGCGGAGGTGACAGTGATAAGTTCTAATCAGGCGCTCCATTGTTGGTGGATATGTTAATCCAAGATCATTATTTTTAATTGGCTATGTTGCAAATCTGCTGTTATGTGTTAGTCATTGTAGTCTTAGGGGTCTCAGTCCAGAGCTCTTTGAGGGGTTCACCCAAGCCTTCCACCAGGTCTTTCGCCAGTTCTCCTGACCCGAGGGTGACCTCGCCATTGGAAACCAAAAGAGCCTGGTGTTGCTGAGGAGAAAGGGTGTACTTTAAAAAGAGCAGCATGACAAATGAAGACAAACCTGGCAGCACATGCAGGAGAGAGCCTGACAAAAGAGCAGCTTCTGTGAATCACAGAGTGATCAAGACTATTTGGCAGCAGGCCTTTCATCTGCAATGTGAAAACCTAATCAGCCGGACTGATTGCCGCGAGTGGCCTTTTGTAATGTCTTTAATCCGGTGAGTGTTTTAAGAAGTACATAATTGAAATTCTGTCCGGGACAGCCGCAATTTACAGCTGTGTGGATAATGAGGAGTCATCTGGCCTGCACTGGAGGGGGGGTGCCTGTGTGACCGTCTCGTGTGTTACATGATGAGTCCTTGATTGGCACAGCACAAAGCACACTATTTTGACAATATGAGCCTCGCTGAGAGCCGGACCCGTTTCCTTTATGTAGACTCGGCCCTCATTTCCTCTGGCCCTAATTAAACAATCAACTGGACTGAGTGCCCGTTAATGATGTCATTGTCATGCTAATTGGGTGGTCCCTGTATCTCCACAGAAGACAGACTTAAGAAGAACTGTAGGTGCTCTATTTGCGGATCAGACTCAGCAGCTAATTTTGCCCTGTTCACACTGCTAAGCCTTTTAATGCCTTCATATCCTGCTCCTGATGGTGCACCAGGGATGGCGGTAAACTGCTTTCAAAAAGAATTCCACTGATTTAGGAACAATCACAACATTATCACTGACGTTTAAACAAAATTATTTGCACTCAGGCTGTTCTCAAAGTGTATTTGTGCATAATTTTCTAAAATAGCTTTTCTAGGCTTCGTTCATTGTGCACTAAATATTTTCGGCACTTTTAAAATGTGTTCTAAAAAATAAATAGATCTGTGGAAGTGTTTGATGTAAAACATGTCAGTCTTAAAACTTCGCCAATCCTAAACCTAACCCTATAAGCTTAATCGTAGGCCTAATTTAATGCTCCAAAAGCTTGGAAAAGGTACCATTTGCGCTTGTGAACATCTATTGCTAACACATTGCCCTAAGGCTTACCATAGCTATAATCCTAACACTGTCCCTAGCACAAACAATAGCCTTCAGCTTAAGCATAAACCTAAATCTAAGTACCAAAATGTCCCTAACCAACACACTACATTTGACCTTAAACCTAAACGTAAGCTCCAAAAAGGTTCAAAACAACATCATTCTTTGCTTGTGTAACTGCACTGTTTTTGTAGGTGTTCTTCTGAGTTATAAAAGAGTGTTTACGTGTACAGGAGCTTGCTTTATCAATGCAAAATGACTGCAAAACATAACCCATGTATTCATTCATTCATTAGCTGTAACTGCTTATCCAGTTCAGGGTCGTGGTGGGTTAGGTGCCTACCCAGAATCATTGGGCAAAAGGTGGGCGCACACACACACTTTTGGACACTTTTTGAGTAACCAATCCACCTACCTGTGTTTTTGTACCGTGGGAAGAAACCAAAGCACCTGGAGGAAACCTGTGCAGACAAGGGGAGAACACACCTCAAAGACACCCAGAGCGGGGCTTGTACCCACAACCCCAGGGGCCTGGAGCTGTGTGACAGCGACGCTAACTGGTTCACCACCATGCCGCCCATCGTAACCCGTTGTGATGTAAAATTATATGAATATCTGGGGTGTTCCTTTTAGTAATTCATGCACTAATTATTTAAGACCTTGTTGTTAGAAGAGTGGGAAGTGAAATTTAATTTACATTAGATATGATAGATAACAGATATTTATCACTTTACTTTTGTTGTGATTTATAACATAGTTGTCACTATCCAGATTGACTAGTGAATGTAGAGGTATCACTTGGCAAATGAAAAGAATAAACCCTTATAAATATTGTCATACGGCCCTCTGCATAACCATTTGATTCTAGAGGGTTAAATATAAAAAAATGAATGGGATCTCCTTTAAGACAAATAAATTACAAATCTATATTGGGTTATACTGTTATAAGTCCTCAGTTCTCAGTAATTGCTCATTAAGCATTAGTTAATATTTAATAGACCCACCGCAACCCTGAACTGCATAAGCAGTTACAGAAAAAGAATAAATGTATGAATGTACAGCAAGTGGTGAGTTATTAATATAAATCATTTTACTCATTGTGTACATATTTTTGCTTATTACACTAATGTGCCAATGAGCTAGGTGGTTTCTCATACTCAGGTTTTGTCTGGATAATTATGGTGATTAATGAATACAACCTGGTATTCGTATTTAACCCATCTGTGGCAGTGAATATACACACTTGCACTATAGCTATGTGGGTTCACACACACACACACACACACACTTACACACACACATCCGGTGTGGTGGGCAGCCACCTTGGCACTCAGGGAACATTTACTGGTTAGATGCCTTGCACAAGGGCCCTTCAGCCATGGATATTGAGAGAGGAGACAGTAATGTTCTTTGACCCCCTATTTCTCATATATAATTGCATTTTTCCAGCGATGTGCAGTGACTTATGAACTAGTGCACATGACAAAAATTTTTATGAGTTGCTTGGTAACTATGATGAAATTTATATAAAAGTTGTTCACTTACGTTCCAGTGGTGAATGTCATGAAGTGTAAAGTACACCTCATACTGATGTATCTACTCCAGTTGTGGAGAAAGTCTGTGTCAGCTGATCTTAGTGCCCAGCTCTGCTCTTAAGTATGCCTCACACTTTGTAATGTGAATTACTTTACACTGGGCTCTATCTCCATCATATGATAACTACCTTGGTGGCTTTTTTTTTTCTTTTTCTATGGCCCAGGACTGTCATCTCCTATAGACAGTGAGGCTGGGTGTTACGGTGTGGAATGAGAATAGAGCAGACTTAATAGAGTAGACAGGAGTCACCTGTAAGTGAACCTGCATTTGCAGAGAGAAGGTGCTGACTCTGCACAAGTTTCCTCAGAAAAATAGAAGCCTCTAGTGCCAGACACAGCGCGACTCACTGTAATGGTGCCTAAGAATGGATTCTGACAATGATGAGTTTCACTGGCTAAGACTGTAGCTCTATATAATACACTTGTACTACAGACTCAGTCTTTCTAAATGAACAGAGAACCTATGAAGTTGGGAATGTAGAGATACATGTTTTATTTTCAGTGTAAAATAACAGGTCATTCTGTAATGGGTCATTCTAAAAAGATCACTGGATTCAAGTGTGATAGTCTAAATAGAATGTCATCATTGCAACAATTTAATTCATGACATTTCTTCACTCATAGATATTCCATGATCAACTGTAAGTAGTATTATTTAAAAGTGGAAGCATCTAGGAACCACAGCAACTCAGAAACTAAGTGGCAGAACACAGAAAATTTCAGAGGGTGGGGACGTGGAGTGCTGAAGTGCATAAAAGTCATTAAAGCTTTGCTTTGCTGAAACACTATCTACAGAGTTCCAAACCTCCACTGGCCTGAACATCAGAGCAATAACTGCTCCAGGAGCTGCATGGCATAGGTTTGCATGGCTGAACAGCTGTATGCAAGCATTATATCGCCAAGCACAATACTTGTGTTTGCCAATATACATATACATACATTGTATCACCAAGCATTATACTTGCCAAGTGACAGTGGCAAGAAAAACTCCCTCAGAGCTGAGGAAGAAACCTTGGGAGGAACCAAGGCTCACAAGGTGGGGACCTATCCTTCTCTGGTCAATCTATCTGTAATAATAGTTGGGAGTGCATAAAGGCTTGGTTGGGTGAGTTTTGTGTTGGAGAACTTGACTGACCTGCACAGAACCCTAAAATCAATCCCACTGGGATGAGCTAGAACAGAAATTGTCAGCCAGACCCTCTCTTCCAACATCAGTGTCTGACCTCACTAAATAATGCAGAAGTAGAAACAAGATTACTGCCAAAGATTACTGGGACAGTCTCTAAATGTGAGTGAGTATGTGAGTATGTGAATAGGGCCCCTTGTAGTGCAAGACTCCTAACACTGCATTAGTCTACCTTTGCGGCATGATGGACTGGCTCACTGTACAGGGTGTATTCCTCTCTTTCATACAGTGACTATGGGTAGGATCTGGGAACATCCCGACTCTCATCAGGATGAAACACTTACAGAAAATGAAGATGAATGTATTAATTGTAATAGTAGGACGATATGTTTATTTGTACTGTACGCAATTTTCTTGTAGGCAAAAAAAAAAAAAAAAAAAAAACGGGTTTAGATAATATTTTTAAGCAACATGTTTCAACAGGTTTATATCAATATTGTGCAGGGATCCAATGTAATAAGTTTAAATTCTGCTTTTTCCTGAGGTCAGACTTTGGAGGCAACCCCAAAATAAAATCCAAACCTCACTTACTTTGGAAAGTTTCAAAGAGGCAGCTCTTTCTGTAGAAAATCACTCTTGGAAGCAGAAAAGAGAGCTGGGGGTGTTAATTTCATGGGGTAAGTCTTAAATTGAGCTCTATAATTTTCTCCCAGACTAGATTACGGAAAGGTCTCACTATCCTCAGGTAAGACAGTCTAACCTCCCCCCCGTGGGTGAACCCATTCAGCCCCAGGACGATACCAATCACATCAGTGGAACACTTTGAAAAATTGGCTTGGTTACAGCTCAGCCTGTTGACCACTCGCAGCTAGAAGCACAAGCTGAAGATGAGCCATCCATCCCCAGGCCATGAAAACACTTTCTGACAAGCTGGGTTTCTCATATTTTATATCCCAGAGTAAAACTCTCAGATCCCATCTGCAAGGTTGGGGATTAAAAACAGAACAGAAGAAGACAAGCATTCACTCTTCAATGAATGTGGGCAAGGAAACACTCTGCACAGCATTTCATGTACCAGAGGATATACTCTGTGTTTCAGGGAACTGACCGCAGACTCAATTAGTGTCAAATATTATGTTATTGGTTATAAATAACATCTTCAGAAATAAATAAGGCACTGTGTTTACTAAATCCACTGAAACTACCTAAAGAAGGGAGAGGCTTAGTTTCATCTTCATGATAATGGTTAGGGTTAGGTTTAAATATTAAATTTAAGGGTAGTGTTAGGTTAAGGGGAAGTTTTAAATGTGATGTTCATTATTTTTTTTATAATATTAATAATGATAATTAAATAAAACACTACAGATTGGTAATACTGACTTTTTTTTACTTTTTTTAGATTACTTAAGAATTCTGCATAAAAGTGAACACAGAACGAAAGATCTATAAAACTAAACAACTCGAGTTACAAATGAGTTTCTCTGGTAATTCATTTCCTCAAACATACCATTCACAGAGCTTCTGAGCGTAAACAAACAGAGAGAGCAGCAATTCCCCAAAATTGTAGACGTTGCCTTCAAGGTTGATTCCTCACACTCAAATGTCCTTAAATATAAATGGTACACATTTTACAAAAGTGTCAATTATATTCAGCAACATTATAAAACTCCAAGGAATGGTGTTTTAGTCAAATATGTACAAATTACCCTTGGGACCAGTCTGTGTTGATAGATTTTGTTGTGTATGGCCAATGTAATTTGTAGATTTGTATACCAGCTACCTCTTCTGCTTCAGGCTACTATTTCAACTAGCCAGCTAACTAGACTTTAACTAGATGCTGGAACATTTCTATGAGAATCAAATTTTATTTAGCACATTGAGAACATTAGTCAGATTGAGGTACTGATACTGAGTGATTATTTTTAGATCTCAGAGTACACTCTAAATCAGCGGAAACCAAAGATTGCTTTAGATGTTCAGCAAATAGAGTTCAACAGCTTTATAGTCTTTATATCCCTCTCACGCACATCAGACCTTGAGTATGGTGACCTTAGGAACATGTGCAGCTTCTTCAGGGTGTCACATTTCATACATAAGAATGTAGGCTCCTTCAAGTGTTGATGACATGCTTTTGTTTATGGTGAAGGTGGATGAAGCCTATGACTATCAACACTGAAGGTCAGGACAATAAAACAACTCTTCATTAACTACAGGACCTCTTAACCAGTAACACTGTCAATACACACACATCGTTCACCCTCAGTAAACAAGGCATTAAGCGGTCACTTGGGGTGGTACCCTTAAGAAAACACTCTTAAACAAATGGTTCTTCAAGCATTCTTGATTAAAGGCAGTGGTTCTATTTGGAATCATTTGTATGCTTAAATGGAGCTCTGAATGGTGAAATGGTTCATCAGTTTCATGGAGTCTAGATAGAGACTGTGTTGTATGAGGTTCTATAGGACAGCAAAAAGAGTTCTGGTATTGTTATGATGTCCAGCTTGCAATGATAGGAGAACTCGTTTGAAAGCTCTATAGAACCATTTTCCAAAAACATACAGATATTCAAATTTCCTTCAAGTGAAGAGAATGAAATGAACCTTCAATACCCACAACTGGACTTTAAGCCCCCTGCTGTACCTCTAAAGGGACATTTATATTGTGTGTACATTGTAGTTGAGGGAGGAGACAGCACTGTTAATCCACACCTGATTTTCCTGCTGGTTAGGGAGCCCACTTCTCTTATCTTTAGGCCAAAGCTGACTCCAAAACCTGTATTCTCCAATTGCTCTATAGCGTTTGTGAACAGCATGAAATGTGGGACAAACACTCCACCTTTGCCTGAGTCACGTGTGCTTAGATTCTGGATATTTTTCAGTCACAAATTGAAGGTATTTCAGAAGATCCAGCTAAGTCCTGCAACATAGTCTCTAAATAAACACAGAACTCTGTGTAAAAGTAAAGTGAAGAGTGGGCAATTTTACTGGGCCGCGAGTTCCTCAAGGGTTATAATTTCTAATTAAATTTTCTCATCTAAACCTCATTTGAAAAGGTAGAGATGAGTTCCCTACATTGTAATTGAGTCAGAAATTGCCAGCAACATAGTTAGGTTGCCTGCCTCTAAAAAATAATGGCGTCGTTTGTTTCGCGTCCATTAGCAAGAATGCTGTTTTTATTATTATTATTATTAATTCCTCATGTTGGTTTCCTGCATCCTAATTAATTTGATTTTGCTTTTTCCCGCTACAGAAGCCTCTGGAAATTAATGATGTGGAACCACAATGTTGTGGAGTTGCTGATGGGGCTCGTCTACATGGGGTGAAATTTCCGTCATTAGACAAAATGCCTGGTGACTTGAAAGTTGGCGCTGGCGGTGTAGGGGTCCGTGCCGGGGGCTATGTTCTGTCTGCATAATTGATTAGACCACCAGAGAGTCGCAGAAGTGATAATGATAACAATAAAAACCTTTTATTTGCATTTTTATGATTCATATTTCGGCAGAAGTGCTTTCTAACTCTATCAACAGTGACATCCCTCTGAAAATGAAGATGTGTCTCTGAAAAAATATCCACAGAGTCAGTGACACTGCCAACAACAAAGTTCAGAGTCCTCAAGTTATCTTTGAGAGATCTGTTCAGCATCGGGGGTAGTTACTGTTATTCTTTGCTAATAAGGATGACTGCTCAGATGAGAGGAAAGTGTGTGTGTGTGTGGTGTGTGTGCACACGCGCCTCTGCGTACTTGTACTCTACAACACTCCATCACACTCTAGAAATGAGTCCATGAGAGTGTGTCATATATTTGCACTTTAATAAGACACTACAGTATAGACCCGTATGAGGCATTTGCAAGTTAATAAGGGGCTCCAGAGTCTTTTCACAGTCCAATCTCCAGCCCTTTATTCCACACACAGACGCAGAGGGGATATTGGGAGATTTCCTCACCTCATAACGCGCTTCGCTTGTTTTATTTGATGTGACATCCACTCGTATCCTCCCAGTCACAATTCGATTCCCCCCACTTATATTTATGCATTCCATTTTATATTTCTGCACCAGCACAATATCTTTCTGCTTAATCAACATCCACATTTTTATCTCACCGTCTGCCAGGTATATTTAACTTCCCTTCTTTTATTTTCTTCTTTAAATGGGGAAATGGTGGTGGTAAAATGGCTGAGTGGATGCCATCCATACTATTCCATTATTTATTATGGAACACAGGGGCTGAAATGCATCCCTACTCCCTCATTAGAGTTCTGTGATATAAGGGTAGACTATTTTACAAAATACAGTGCTTAAAATACAATCAGTCAGTGAATTAAAGCATTGTCTCATTATAGTCAGCATTCAGCAGGAGCACAAGCCCACCATCAATGGCTGCTGGAAAAAGGAGAGAGTCCCTGCTTCAAACAAGGAGTACTAAATATGTCTTGCCTTTTGTGAAAGCACACACTCAATGTACGGTAGAGGTACATTCCCAGTAAACAAGGAACGTCCCTGGACTTTCAAATAGGTCTAAAAGTAGTCTGTCCGTCATGGACATGTTTTAAACATCAATGGACGTCCAAAACCCATCTTAATAAGTTAGTTAAGGGGTGACCAATCAATAACGTCAGTGGACGTCCAAAACGCGTTTTATACAAGTAATTTATTTCGGGACCAATTAATAACGTCAATGGACATCCAAAATACCTCTAATAGCCGTCTTTTCAATGTCTGTGTTTGGACGTTTTTTCAACTTTAATTTTCAACCTTAAGAGAACGTTGATTAGACGGCAGTCTTTACGTTATTTCAACGTTGAATCAACGGCTAAATGTTTACTGGGTTATTGTTACTGAAAGTACAAACAGTGTAGATGTACCTTAAAAAGTACAACAGTGGTGTTAAAGTCTAGTTGTGTTCCTTAAACATACATTGCCTCCTTTTCTCCAGAAGGGGAGGGGAGTATTTATAATCTTTCATTATGGAACTGGAGATGAAATGTAAAATCTGCAATAATGTTCCCTAATTAAAGATACAGGTTATGCACCCTTAAGGCTACCACCACAGTGACAGTTTTTCTAACACGGTGTACAGATAACTTGGTGACACATGCCCAGCATGAGAAAAAAAATCACTTTTAACCCTAACTCTGACTGTAGTCCTAGCCCTAAACCTAGTCTCCAAAAGACCATAAACAGCAGGATTGTCTGTCCTCAGCTGAACAAAATAATCTTTTCTCACATGATTTACAGCACTGTTTCTGTAATTCTTCTTCAAGTACAGACAGGTTGTGTGGATTTAGCAAAACAGTGCCAGTAGTGGATGGGAGCGGGAGTGATAATAATACAACTATAAATCATAAATTGCCAGTGTGCAGTATGTGTCGTAAATAATTGTACTCCTTTCCCTTATAAATGCTTTACTTTTCTGAGATCATTTTTGCAAGTAACTACTGAAGTGTTGCTATGGTGACTGTCTCACCAAGTAAAATCTGTCTGAACTTTAACAGTGCTGAATGCTTATTTAAGATATTGAAAAAGGCACTACAATGCTGCTTTGTAAATGTAAATATATATAAATGTGATATTTTTGTCATTGTATAAGGTACAACAACATGTGTCTTAACCCATCCGAGGTAGTGAATACACACACACACACATACACACACACACACACACACAAACACGCTAGTGCTCTAGGGGCAGTGTCTATCCTCAGTGCCCATAGAGCAGTTGAGTAATAAGAGCGGTAATCAGACAGACTTTGATTAGTCACAACAACACATTCCTATTTGATTGTGTATTAATTTAATAAGAAAATGAACATTATGTAACACATCGAAACGTCTATAATGAAAAACACCACTCTTGCAAACTGTGCAGCTTGTTCAAAGTTTTATGACCTCTTTCTCTTCATTCATTCTATTTTTACTCAAGTGAATAGAGTGAGGGAATGTAGCAAAAGAAGAGTATAGACGACACCTCTTCTGAAACACATTGGCCTACACTTTACCTTCTACTCCAATCTCCTGTCTCTCACTTTCACTCAGTCTATCCATACATCAGCGTGCTATGATTGACAGTGACTCCGGCAATGAGATGTGTATCAAATTATCCACACACACACACACACACACACACACACACACACACACACAAACACAGAGTCACTTTCCAAAGGGAATGCGGAACACTTGGGTGCCAGTCCCAAACTCTAATAGCCAACAATGACGGATGGCCATCATTTAACAGGATGTATCAGCGTGCCGTCCACACGGCCCAGCTGTCAGCCACTAAACCAATTAGAGGGGGGTAATTAATCTGGGCCAGGGAGCACCCAGCCACAGTGCAGCTTCTTGAGGGAGGACCCACCAGAAAACTCAATACAGGCCCTCCCACTGGGACCCTGCACTTATTAAGTCACACTGAACACATAGCAATATCACAGACACAGGGAGTGAGAGAAAAGAGTTGGAGGGGGTAACATCTTTCCCCCAAAAATCAGAGGAATAATATTTTCCTCCTTTAAAATATAAGCCTTATGTCATCAACTGACACTTTATTGACCTAGTGTTTGTAGAGCTCAAGTAGAGTTTGTTAACCGTCCCATAGCCCTTCATTTGTGTTGGAGACTGACGGATTTAAACATTGACTTAATTATTAAATTTGGAATTACGTAAATTAAAAGAATAATAATGTTATAAATGTAAAATACTACAATGATTAATCATGAAATTGTGAAGCTGGTTCTCTCTGAGACAGTTGGTCTGTGTGCCCCGTGAGGCCTGAGAAAGCTTATCATTGGCACTGGTGAAGCCCATTGTAGTTCATTAGAATTCTGGTAAACGTTATGCATACACTTTTATGTATATGTGAAATGTGTACCGAGTCTTACTATCAAAACACCTGTTGGATCCATAAGAAGGGGCCTGAGACAATGATAGTTTTAAACTTTTAATATCAATTTGCTTTATTAGCACATGGGGCAACTGTGAGAAAGGACCAGCTCAAGGTCTGAGACCTGAAGCCTAAGGTGGTTATTTGGTAAAACTTGGTTGGAAAATAATGAAAGCACTGTTTATACAGCAGCCTAAAAATCATGTAGTTTGGAAATAATAATGAAGGGTTGTGATATATTTGGGAGGACAGGGAGAAGCTAGATAGGAGGATGTGACAAAACAGAAACATAATGAATGGGGAGAAAAAGGAGTATGGGAACGAGTAAAATGGCCTTGAGTATAGATAAGAACCTTTTCAAAGAAGCACACAATATTTCTTTTAAACCTAATAATAAACAATGTCTGATGAGTTAACCGGAGGCAGAAGTCCTTATATGTACATGGGCAATAAGGAACCTTTTGAATGTAATGGGATCCATCTCAGCCTATGGAGTGTGTGAAAAAGGTGGGGTAATATCCTTATCACCCCTGAATACTGTATAAAGGTGAGAGCTTCACAAATGCTTCTTTGTACGTATTCCTAGATCTACCCAGTTTAATGTGTCTATGACTTCACTTGTTTTATGAATGCTTTTTGGTTTTATGAATCTCTTTTCAGACTTACACTGGTTGATGTGATTTTACTTTAACCTGTTTAAATAAAGCAATGAACCTGTTCTCTTTTAAATCTGAAACCTGTGTATGTGAATTTTTTTAGTTATTGATGTTTTTATAGAAATAGTGATTTTTAATAAGGCATATACAAATCTAAGTCAGGCTTACAAGACACTCCTGGCTGGATTTGTTAAGGTTTAACACTGAAATGCTTAAAACCACGACAATAACACAGTGAATTATATACTGTACCTAGTGATGGTCACATTTATAGTTGGAAAACGTTATAATATAGGCTGAGAAAGTGATTGCGAAGGCAAGGTTCATAAGAATACAGAATGCCTGTATAAGCTAATCATGACAACCTGCATAACTCCATTCCAAAATGACTCATCTGTCCAAAAGGCTGCTTTTGTCAACTCTGATATCACTTGATAAAAGCTTTTTAGGTAAAATTACATTACTGTCTGTTATGAGAACTGACTGTGCATGAGGGGTAATACATCTACCAGTGACATAATGCTGGCTAAAACCCTGTTAATAGTAAAATAAATTTAATTGAAAATGCTAGCAGTTAGTAGTATTATGTCTTAGTATAAGTTTTGGTTAATTATGACCAGAACTAAGCTATAAAGCCTATGTCCAGATTTTGTAGCCAGTCTATGTACAGTACAAAGGGTGAGTCACATTTTACCCGTTAGCCCTATCACTTATCCTTACCCTTCTGTTTTGCCTGGGGTTACAATGCCTCACTTCCAGAGTGGGACAGAGAGGTAGGGCAATGGGTTAGGGCTATATAGCTCTTGAACGTTTTGAGCCAATGGCAGTGCTCTTGTACACTTTGAATATTAGAGTAAAAGGCTAAATCCTTAGCTTATTTTAAGACAGCACAATGATGTGATTGTGTGGTTTATTTTCCTAAAATAACATTTAAACAATGCAATGTTGTAGTTGCAGCTTGTAGGACAGAAGTGCTAATGGGTGATTTTTTGGGGCGTGTCAGTTGTACAAAATAAAAAGCATTACTTTCTAAAGATGTATTACTTACGATTCTTATTATTGCTGTAAAAGATGTTGATTTGTTTTTTTTATTTTTAACAGCAAATCAAACATTTATACGTTGTTATACTGTTATTCACACTAATGTAATTCACACTGAACTGTTGTAACATCGATATTTAAGTTGGCAAACGGAAACTTTATGAACGTGCAGCGGAAGAGTTTCTAAATAGATTTGTTTATATTCGTGAAGAGATTGTTTATAAAAATAACAATGTCACTGAGTACAATGTTAAAGTAAAATCTTCGGCACACACTACCTTGCTATAACATTTAATCAACGGTGGTTCATTGGTCAGAAACTGTCCAGTGATGTATGTGGATTGAGAAGCGATGTTTTGTTTCTTCATAAAGTGGTTAGTGAATATCAGTGTCATGTTTCCTAATAATGTCATTATTGTGCAGTTTGTGGTCATACTAAAAAAATAAACAAACCTGTAGCCAATAGCTGTATGCACATGCAAAATGGCTGTGGTGTTTCTGCTTTGTGTTAAACAATCAAAGTCTACTGTCTACACTGTAAAATTACAGCATTTTTGCTGTAGTTTTATACGAGTCACTGCTGAGATAAGCATCATCTTCCACTCAAGCATTTCAATCAAGAAGCTGATCACTGATGAAGGCATCTGAATTGAAACATAAGCTGAACAGACTCTTTCTGTACAAAAGCAAGGTTGAAAGGTTTCTAATAAAGTGGCTACTGATTGAAGAAGTTAGCCATTTTAAGGAAGCACAAATACTACACCTCTGCTTTCGTAGTGGAGCCGAAGTACTCCAAGCTTGTCCTGCTATTAGGAAGCAATTCTACTCTATTTATCACAATAAAAACAAGGCAGTGTGTGTGTGTGCATGGTGGCGCTCATGGGGAATATTTGAGAAGGTGATTGTCGCGAGCGTAATATCATTAGTGTCAGAGAGGCATGGGCAGGGATCAGATGTATGGCATGAGTTGTGCTACTGCTGTTCTCTTCCACTGGCTTCATTTGTCACTCCTACTACTCTGCAGCACAGTGGATTAGATGTTTGGCTTGGATCATTAAGTTTGGCTCAAATCCTGACAGGGCAGACAGGCATTTCATCCTTGTCAAACCACACCAGAGAGAGAGAGAGAATCAGGGTATGAGAGAAAGACAGAGATGGAGTGAAAGTGTGAGGGGAAGAAAGACCATACAACTTTACGGGAAAGTGTACACGAAAGGGAGTAGAGGGTAAGAGAGAATATCAAAGAGAGAATATGAAAGAGAGAGAGAGAGAGAGAGAGAGAGAGAGAGAGAGAGAGAGAGAGAATGAATGAGACAAAGCTCTTCTTTTTCCTGACTTCAAATTTTTGGCCATCAACAACAGAGACTGGGTCTGAAGAGAAGATGAGAGAAGAGGAGGAACAGAAGGGAGGAAGAAAGTTACCCTCCGAGGACTTTCATGTTTCTAACTATGGAGTGCAGAGGAGCATGGAGAGAGAGAGAGAGAGAGGGAGAGAGAGGGAAAGAGGGAGCAGGGGCATCAATGGCAATTAATGCAAGTGGTGTCTCAGACAAGGAGGCTAATGAGTTTTAATATACATGCAGGTGAGGGAGAGGCGAGGCGCTGAAGCCCTTAATGAACCCATGACAGCCTAATTAGCCACAATTTACAATTCCCGGATTCTAATCAGAGGCACTGAAACGCTGCCACAAATCTTTGTATGAATGAGTCTTTTTAAACGCTCCAATCTGTTGCCTGCTACTTGATTGATAATTGCCTGTTTTTTTTTTCTATCTTTTTTTTTTTTTATAACTACCCCCCCACCCCCATTGCTCATACTGTAGGAGTGAGTGCCCCGAGCAGGCCATAAAAAGATGTAAGATGAGTGTGTGGATATCTTCAAACCTAAATGTGTATGCTTTCCTTTACTGCCAGGTTATATGAGATATGGTCCTTTAGGGAATGTGACAGGTTTGTTGACAGGTGATCATTACAGTTGTGGAGGAAGACAATGTTCCTGAGCAGCTAAGTGTGCGCAGATGAAATGATTTTAAATTTGTACATTTGTTATTGTTTTTTACATTTCTCTGCAGTTGTAACTGTAATACCTAAACACAGCTAACATGTAATAATAATTCACCCGTGAACAGCTTCCCCCTACCAAACAGACTGGAGCAGAATAACTAAAACATATTTGGGTACCACTTTAAAATAAGACTACATTTGTAAATGTTTATGCATGGTTTATTAAAATGGTTATTAATTAAGTTTAAAAGTCATTAATAATCATTTGTAACACAAAGATAGGAAGTGACTTCTTGGCTAATACTGAAAATGTCAGAGAATTGCAGAGAACTGCAAATATCAAGGTAAAGAATAAGCTCAGACCTGAGTATGTGAATTTAGTCATTTCACATGTTAAGGTGCACCACATTATCATTAATGTATATAAAAAAAAAATGTTGGTGTCATTAAATGGTTAAACCTATTATCAAATATGTGATAAAGCTGACAGGCGTCATGTCGACAGACGGAGAAAACAAAGCAAGGTCAGTATCTGGCAAGATCTGAGGGTTAGCAGTGTAGTTGGATGTGGGTTCACTATTTGGCAAACAAGAGTTCACTGTTGTCCCTATCCATGTGTTATTACTGCTTATTTACTATCAATATATTAACAACATAATGAATAACTATCAATAAACATATTTTAAACCATTTATAAACCTAACTAAAGTGGGATCTGTAATTGAATTATTTCGTATACCTCTCTGTACTTGTGATGCTATGAATCAATAATGATAAACAATAATTGTAAATGATTAATTACTTCCCTCTGTATGATTACTCAATACTTACAATTTATTACTTGTTACTATTCATCACAGTTCTGACCCTGCAGTGTGATTGGCTGAGAGTTGCTTTAAGAGGCCCAGTATTGCACTCTGACTGTGCTATAAGTATTGCTCCACCTCATACACACACAACCTAGCAACATCACCAGTGCTTACAAGACAATGGGGTGTGGGTGGGGGAAGGATGCCTGTGCAGAGCATGAACTGTGATGAAGTCTGTGGACATGTCAAGCTACAGCTCCACTCTAGTTATCTGCTTTCTGATTTGAAAGCAGAAAAAGTAATTTGCATGGAAATGGAACTGTGAAAATGATCCATCTGTTTTGTTTTCAGGAGCTGTGGTCAGTGCATTTCAATGTGTGTTCACTAGAATATAAGCCTGCTGTAAAGAGTGGATAAACCATGACTCTTTCCTTCCTTTGTGCATCACCAAAGAGCACCAATGTTCAAGACTCCTGAACAGAAGCAGTTCAACATTCAGAGTTCAGGGTCAAAGAGGGCTGTGATAGAATGGAAATGTTTTACTTTGTAGAATGTTGATAAAAAAACTAATTCTATTTTTTTTAAATTCCTCTTTATCATAAATATTTTCCACTTTATCATAAATATCATACCTATAGTATAGTCTATATATATATATAATATGAGGTATTGTCACTTTTAATATGAGGTATTGTCACTTGTGTACTGAGCACACCACAACCAATATCACTTTATATATAGCTCGCCCTCTCATGTATTACGGCTTAATTATATTTTGGGGAGAATAATTTCACTGCTCATTCCTTAACGTTTGCAAGATATTTCCATTTAAAGTAACTTTTATTTACAAAGTCAATTACAAAAATGTTTGATTCATTGGAAATGTATAGAAACATGAAATTGCAAATAATTAGGGACCTGTTTAACCTTCTGACCTTTCTTGGTTTTACTATTTCTTCTTAAACTGGACTTCAGATGTACTTGTACCTTAGCAGCAGTAAACTCTTTGCCCGCCATGTCACATTTCTCAGAAGCTGTCTGAAAGAAGAATGTAAGGTGTCAGACGTGATGGATGAGTCTTTATTGATTTCCTAAGTGTCCATTGGTCAGTTCCATGTTAAAAGGTATACTGTATTTTTCTGATCATACACTTATTTCAAATGAGGTGGCAGCAACATGTATTGTGTTTGGTAAATGCTCTGAACTTACAGTTTTAATCATGGTACAGATGTAGGGACCATGTGCAGCTTGGTGTGCTGAGTCAACCTGGGAATCAAACCCTAGTCCTCTGTGTAGAAGGCAGTGGTGTAGCCCACTAACAGTACACCCTTTACTTGCTATGCAATTACTAAGTAAATAATCCATCCCAGAACATGCATCAGTTCAAATATGTGCTCCCGTCTTGCACGTGAAAAGACAGGGCATTATACAAGAGCACTCACATTCAGAGTCAGACAGTGAGGTGTGTTGTGTTGACTCAGGGGCCCATGAGCTGCCGTGACTCTGCTGAGGGTCCAACACCATGCACGCACAATTCTGAGCAAATAAACTGCCTCTCACTCAGCACCATCACCATGTCATTTCCTCTCTCTCTCTCTCTCTCTCTCACAAACACACACACACTTCTTAAGCATTGAGTCAGTGTCTGCAAAGACCATTTTTACATCCAACTGAGAAAAATGGAGCATGTTTTATAAGCCAGAACTGTGAGTAATGTTTGAAATCGTCACTATCAGAGCGAAACGTGTATCTCCAAAAATACATCTGTACAGAAGAAGGAAAATGTTTACCTTTTAGCTTGAAACTGGACGATACACAGGTCATTTCTAATAGCCCTGGTTGTTAATGAGTGTTTGCCAACATGGGACTGCATGTGTATCACAGCCCTAGCCATATGACACTGTCGTTTTGAATCTAGTGTGTAATTAATTACTGACAGCCGATTCACAATCTCCACACGCTGAAGATGTACCTCTGCTGCTCTCTCTATCTCTCTGCTTCTCTCCGAGCGTGAAATTGCTCTTAAGCATGCTCTGTAACTTCCAAAGCAAGCCTGTTGTCCATGTGGGCAGATTTATTGCTGGAGCCAGTTCCCTGTGCCTACCATTCTGCAGCATGTATTACATTAGGCCGGAGTTTAAAGACAGTCAGGATGAGGAATCTGTGGATGTTACAAGGTTATAGAGTGAACCACATACAAGAACCTGTATCCTCCACCTTTCACTAGCTGTTCCTTTTCATATTCAATATTAATTTGCTGCTTTAGATTCCCTGAGTTTAAATTGACACAAGGTACAATTTAGGGTATTGGAGATCAGGCTTTGAAGGGAGTCTAGTGTGGGCACTAACTAACAAGCTATGATCAAAGCCCCAGAAGCTTGAATCGTACTTGAATGATAGCTGACTGAAATTAAAATGTAAGCCATTGGTTTTCACATTGCAGCAATAGACCAATGACACTGAGCTCTAATTGGCCTAAGGCTTTGGCTTAAAACTCCATAGAACAGGTTTTATCACTGTAGGAATGAACAACATACACACTGTTAAAGATCTAATAAATAAAAACAAATAAATAATAATAAAAAATAAAATACTTGTAAAAAGTATGGTAAAATAATGGCAGATGTGGTTGTCAGACTTTCACTATAATACATATACTATAATATATAAATACACTATAATAACAGCTGCAATGCATATTATATTACAGTATGTTTATATCCCAACCACAAGTTTTATAAATCCAGCTTTTTATAAATACAATTTTTTTTTTACCAGAAAAAGAAATCTACTTTTGCCACACATTTAACATGAAAGTATTGCCATTAGCCATTCAGGTGGAGCCCCACTCCAGCGTTCATACACTAGCTGACTGTGAACACCCCTGACCAACGTACATCTTATCACACACTAACCTCAAACATGAACACAAACACACACTCAAATGCACACAATAATCCACCCACACAATCCCAACAAGAAACAAAACCCAAAATAACTCAAAGTGGGAGCCACTAGGCATGGTGGAAGCTCCCTCACAAATCCAAATTTTTATCATTAAGAATTGTTCATTCATTCATTCATTCATTATCTGTAAGCGCTTATCCAATTCAAGGTCGCGGTGGGTCCAGAGCCTACCTGGAATCATTGGGTTCAAGGTGGGGGATACACCCTGGAGGGGGCGCCAGACCTTCACAGGGCAACACAGACACACACACACATTCACTCACACACTCACACCTACGGACACTTTGGAGTCACCAATCCACCTACCAACGTGTGTTTTTGGACCGTGGGAGGAAACCGGAGCACCCGGAGGAAACCCAAGTAGACACGGGGAGAACACACCAACTCCTCACAGACAATCACCCGGAGCGGGAATCGAACCCACAACCTCCAGGTCCCTGGAGCTGTGTGACTGCGACACTACCTACACTACACTACAGCATTTCTACTGATCTGTCCATCCTGAGATATTAACGCATCACACAGGGCTGCTGGTCTTTTCATATGCTGTAAGCAAACAACACAAACTGAATAAGGTTTTGCATTGACGATAATGATATTCAATGGAGTGTCTTTCTCTTTTGGTAACTGACCCTCTGAGACCTGCCTATTCTAAAGGGGAAACCCATTGGCTGCACAACATCTGTAACAAACCTTCTGCTTTTTTTTATATATGAATCATGTTATGGACCTAATTTAGTTCTACAAAACTCATATCTGTAGATGTCTGTGTGTTTTTGAAATATGGTTTATTTAATTACGTTAAGTAGCCTGCATCCTGTGATGAACTGGAGCCATGCAGGGTTTGTTCCTCCCTTTCACTCAGTGATTCTGGGAAGGACCTGGACCCACTGTGACACTTATTAGGAGGAAGTGGTTACAGAATATTAATGAATGAATGAATGAATGAATGTTTAGCCTGCTCTACAGGCACATATTGTAACGGCACATTACAATAATTGTCAATCTTCTCAGTTTTTCATTGTTAATATGTTGGTGTAAAAAATATAGAAACACTTTTTCATGTTCATTAAAAAATACTTTAAATTATTTAAATTAAATGTTGTTTATATAATGCTTTTAACAACTATCACAAACATGCTTAACAGAATTCTGGATACAGACATCAAGCGAGTATCTCTGAAGTGATAGTGGCAAGAGCAAGAAACCTTGACAGGAACTAAGATTAAAAAGTGGAGCCCGTAGGCCTACCACGGTTATTTTATTTATTTTTCAGTAAATTCATTGATTTGTTAAGGACATATTTATTATAAAAATCTCAAAGAAAATATTAATTTGTTGTCTGTAACCACTTATCCAGTTCAGGGTTGCAGGGTCTGGAGCCTACCCGGAATCACAGGGCACAAGGCGGGGGGAGGAGGGGGTGCCAGTCTTTCGCAGGGCGACAAATATTCACTCACACACTCAGACACTTTTGAGTCACCAATCCACCTACCAATGTGTTTTTGGACCATGGGAAGAAACCAGAACACCCGGAGGAAACCCATGCGGACACAGAGAGAACACACCAAACTCCTTACAGACAGTCACCCGGAGCGGGACTCAAACCCACAACCTCCAGGTCCCTAGAGCTGTGTGACCGCGACACTACCTGCTGCGCCACCGTGCCGCCCTCTGTATATATTATATTTATCATTAAACTTTACCCCAAAGCCTCAGCCACTAAATGTTATATTAAAAATGTCATTATTTAAGTTATCTACCCTTAAAATTATCCACATGTTGAGTTCTGGGCTCTGAGGGGTCTGTTCAATGTTTTGAGGACATCAACAGCTTCTTTATTTGATATAGATCTGATTTTCTTAGGTTTTACACATTTCCTTTCACCATACAGATCCACATCCTTTCAGACCCAGTGAGTTGAGTTGTAGTACAATGGATATTAAGGTCTGTGGATTTGATTGGGTTGGATTTTAGAAATGTATTAAAAAAAAGTCTATTTATTCCTCGTCCTCAGAAGCATTCTAGTTTTTACAGCTCAAGCTGGTGGCTCTGCAAAACAAATGATGTCGCTGTTGATGCAGAGATTTTACTGCTTTATTTGGAAGTCTGTCCAATGCGTAAGCCGATTTCCAGACAAGGGATCATTTCTCCAAATGGTAGAAACTTCATGTTTCCTCCCAGGAGTCATCACAGATAATTACAGAGAACTCCAATAGTTCAGACATTTAATAACATCTGATAGGTTTCTGTCATTGACCTAGGCTGCCTAAAACCTAATCTCATCAAGGAGATTAAACACAGCTATTAAAATCAAATCCATTCATATATGCTCGAGGATGATCTCGAATTTCATCAAAGTTTAGGAGTTCCCATTGTCATCCAGCCCTCGGTGGGATTTGAGATCCTTAATAAGGGGATGAGAGGCTCTCTCCACCTGGTTTAGAAGAGATGAGATTAATGTGAGTCTATTTCATTAGGGTTTTAATAAGTCAATCTTAGCCATATTTACACAAGGAATGAGAAGGAAAGGTCAGGGATTACTGCAGATACATTGTGAAGGTCAAAGCTGGAAGGATGCCAGTAGTAACACAGGAGATAAACTAGAGCTACACTGGATCTTCCTTTCACACACAGTGGAAGATATGAATATCATCATGTCCTCATAAAATATTATGTTTCATAGAAAATATCAGAGAGTTGTATTTGTTATATTCAACCCCCAAATTAGAAGTTGGGACAGTTTGGGAAACGCAAAAGAGGGATTTCTAAATTCAATACACTTTAACTTGTATGTTATTTGCAGAGAGAATGAATACAAGAGATCTCCTTGTTTCCTGTTCTATTTCTTATAGTTTGAAAATATGTAATTCCCTGCTGTTTAGGCGGGCTAAGCATTAAGACCTAAGAGCTGAGTGGTCATGTTAAATGTGCAGCTAAGCCTTTTCTGATTGTCTCCTGTTTGCATTCAACAGATATTTTTACACCTGGATGTAAACACGATTGCATCATGAATTGCACTCAGGTTAGGTTTATTACTGTAAGGAGTTTTGACGCAAGATTCTGAGTAACAGGAGGATTGCAACATCTGTATACACAATACTACACTTTAAATAGATTCATCTGATCACAGTACACATTTCCACTGTGCAGTGTGTGGATACACTTAACATAACTCTTCCTTTTGGCACAGGAATGTTTGACGAAAGCTTGACTGACTACTGACCAATCACAGTTGTTGTGGTCTTTGTCGACACGATGCGTAGTTACATTTCTGGAGAGATGTGCGGCAGGCTGCGATGTAGGGTTTGCGTTGATGTGTTGGCTATGCCGTAGGGTCGACACAGAAGTATACATTGGGCTTTGTCCTTAGCCCGTGTGGTAATATCAGTTGTATATTAATGAAGGCTCTTTATTCAGTGAAAACTTTTGTTTCTTGTTTTTCTTATTGTGTCTTAAAACGAATCACACAGACAAAACCATAAGGCCTAGAGACTTGAATCTTGGTCATCTGGTAGTAGTCTCTCCTGCTACTCAGGCACAAGACATCAGTCTGTTTGACCTCAAGGTGGCGCTACTGTGAAAGTCAAGGCGTTTGCCTTTGTATTCTCTACACTGTGTATCATAGAGATTATTATTTTTTTTGTTCCACATATTCCTTGGGTCCAGACAATTATTACTTTCTGAAAACTAATGAATACTGTCATCATTATAGAATACCGCTACGTTTATGATTCATAATCATTCAGATATGGATAAAATGGAAAAATAAAGAATGTCCTTCAGTTAACTCTGTTTACGTTGCCTGGGTGTTATGGAAAAGTGCTGCAGAATGATGAAATAGTGCAGAAATCTGATAACCCTGTATAGTTTCTATTAAAACCTGTAATATGTGAAAAGTGGCTTGGCCTGAGTTCCAAGCAACCCATCAGTTCCTTTCGTTCTTGCCCCTGATTACAGCACAGTAGGTAAAGAGACCCAGCAAAAATAACAATCTACAAATAGACCAGTGTTTACTTGTTTACTTTCTCACCTCCATTTTGCAGCATGTTCAGGACTTGGTGGCTGAAAGCCCCAGATGCTGCTGTTATTGTATGTGACTGTGTATGTGTGTGTGTGTGTGTGAGTGTGTGTGTGTGTGTGTGTGTGTGTGTGAGAGAGAGAGAGAGAGAGAGAGAGAGAGAGAGAGAGAGAGAGCCTGAATCTCAGGGCTGCCAGCATGTGATTAAGGAGACGAGGCCCAAATTGCCTTTGAACCTGTGCAGTTACCAGGCTGCTCTCCATGAAGGGCACAGTGAACACCATGAGTACACACCGCCATGATGTCAGACTTGTAATGTAATTACAAACCCATCTGTCTCTCATCGCCTGACAAGCACAAAATGTCCAATTATGGTTTCATTTAAATTCTAATTAGTTCGGCCCAATTTCACAGACTCTGTAGTGGGTGGGGTTGGTGGTGGTGGTGGTGGTGGTGGTGGTGGTGTGGGGGGGTGTACAATGCAGCACTGCATGGAGAACCAGATCATCACACTCCACAAATTCACTGATGGATCATCTTCTGGGTTTGGCTTGAAGTGATCAGACTTTGGAGTGATTAGATTCATCAGGAAACAAGTGAGACTGACAATAGAGGAACAGAGGTTCATCACACGTTGGTGCAGCTGGTGCAAACACAGTCTGCAGTTTAATCAGTCCATCATGAAAAGATGAGCACACTGAACCTACAATTGTGATTCATGCAGTCTAATACTCCTCCTGACGCACTCTTTCCACAAGTTCCACAAGATCTCAGCTTGTTTACGATGCACTTATTGTGGACACAGGTGGCTGGTCTGAAGGTGTATTTGTACGTATATGACTGAAAGGCCATGCTCAGATTTCACACATTGACACATTTCAATGTGTCAATGTCTGTCAGTTATAAAATGTTTGCTATTTACATTTTTGTGCCTAATTTTACGTACCTGAGAAAATTAGATTTAAAAAGCTATTGATCTGAGCAGTACGATTTTATTTGCTCAAAAAGTCCCCTAATATTAGAATGAAAACAAATAATCATATTACTGTAAGTACAGATATACTGTGTGTGAATGTGTTGGTTTAACTCTTTCCAAATCTCTCGTCCAGGCAGTCCAGGGTTATTTTAAGTTGTCATCCAATTCCTAGTTTTACTGAGGCTAATAAATACTTCATTATGTTAAATAAAGTGTGCTATTGATCTAAGAAATCCATACGATCAAGGACGCTATCATGAGGTTATGCATCAGGTAAACTCTCCCGTCTGTTGAAAGCCCAACTGGAAAGAGGTTGGTGAGATTTCAGTTCTGAGTTATAAAGTATTGAAAAATATACAATATAGCATAATAAAACAACCCCAATTTCTCTCTTCTCTGTGATTTTCTGGGTATACACAGAGGCTAATGCAGGCAGACACGAGGCTGGGCCTAATTTCTAACTGTTCTAACTGTGCTTCCATTGTTTAGAAGTGTTTCAGAATGGTTTATATACTAAATACACATAAAATACACCGGTATCAACCAGAAAATAAATAATATGATATCTGTGTTATTTAAGTAATTGTTATTTTATATTATTTCATTTTTGAGAGAAAGTTTGTCATGCTGGAAAATACATTTTAGCATTGGTTAATGCATCTAATGAATTGTATACTGTACTGAGTCTGTTGAAAGCACTACTGGAGAGAGAGGTTAATGCAGGCAGACACGAGTCTGGACCTAATTTCTCAGTTTTTTGTTCATTTTGTTTATACATCCAGAACTTTCTCCCAATAAATTACTCCACGGTTGGTACCAGCATCAGAGGTTCTCAAGTAATTACTCCACAAAACAACCCAGAGAAAGGGCGGCTGGGTCCTTTTGACACAGCAGCACAAGCAAAATGTGTAAGGCTATGGCTAACAACTAATTCTTAACCTAACTATAACATTTACCATAATGCTAACCCTAAACCTCTCAGAAACAACGGTTTACAGCAATGTTTTGTAGCACTTCTTAACACAGAGTTTGACTGCATTCAACAGAAAATCACCACCAGTGGATGGGAGTGCAGTGATCACAAAATAAAGGCCAATCAGAACCAATCATAATGTCATGAATATCTGGAGTTTTTTTATTAATACACGTACTAACACACAACATGTATAATCACTATGGAAAAGCGTGAAATCAATTAAGCCGCTCTGGAGCAAACACACATGAGGCTACGGTCATCATGCTCAGTGCCAAGGATTGGCCAGAGGGATATAAACCTGGGAGCTCTTGAGTATTAAAGACTGTTCAGTACAGTTAAGATCCATTGAATGGTGCAATGCAGAGCTAATGATCCAACATTAGCATCTTACTTTACTAATGCCCATATTTCTGAAGGTCTTCAAATCTTCACTGTAATGTTCCAACCTATAGTCTGAAGTCTTTCAGATGAGCAAAGGCTGTGACTGCCACCAAAGAGGTACAAATCCCCCCTGTCCTAATCACAGGGCACAAGGCAGGGGGAGGAGGGGGTGCCAGTCCCTCACAGGGCAACATACACTCACATCTATGGACACTTTTGAGTCACCAATCCACCTACCAATGTGTGTTTTTGGACCGTGGGAGGAAACTGGAGCACCTGGAGGATACCCACGTGGACACAGGGAGAATACATCAAACTCCTCACAGACAGTCACCCGGAGCGGGATTTGAACTCACAACCTGCTTTGTGCCACCTACCATTGCCACCTACCACAGCTCCAGGAACTTGGAGTCCTGGGTTCAATCCCTGCCTCTGGACACAGTCTCTTAGGAGTTTGTTGTGTTCTCCCATGTGTGGGTTTGCTCTGGATGCTCTGGTTTCCTCCCACAATTCAGAATGACATCTTGGTTGATGAAGTGGCTGTGTGAGTGACTGGGTGAGTGTGTGGTGCCCATGTAATGGACTGGTGCCCTGTCCCAAGTGGATTCTGCCTTATGCTGTCTCCTCTGTGCCTAACAGCTGCTATGTAGTGAGGCCACTGATGCAGATTGGCTGTCATTGCATCACCCCGGTGGATACAAGACATTGGTGGAGATTGAGGTGACTCCTTAATGTCTTTGGCAACATGTTTTTTCAGTGTTTAGAAATGTACTATGTAAATGTAAGTTAACCCTGTCTTAATCCCATAAGCATTGTTGATAATACATTTTGCATTATCCAATAATATAATGAACATTTGCTTTTACTATAGGTCAGCTTTAGTACATTGTACATTCAAAACAAATATATAAATGGAATGACCCATCATTTTACAGAAACTACTCACTTTAATAACACAGGAGATGTATAAAGTAATAGAAACACTTCATTAATTACTCTAATTCACTTAAAGAAACTCTAGGTAGTATTTTGACCTTCAGACTACAACTTTAAAATAATAGTAATGCTCCACAGGCTTGTAATAGGGAGAATGGAGCCTTTGTTTGTGCTATTCTGGGCTCAGCACTGCAAAAGCTGCACTATGTATAACTTTTGGATGAGGTTATGTGAATTAAAAGTGAATTAAACTCTGCAACTGTAGGGGGAGCCCAGGAGTAAGCCTACTCCAGGAGTAAACCTACCTATTGCTCTTTCAAACCCACAAAAATCCAATTCATTCATTCATTATCTGTAACCGCTTATCCAATTCAGGGTCACGGTGGGTCCAGAGCCTACCTGGAATCATTGGGCGCAAGGCAGGAATACTCCCTGGAGGGGGCGCCAGTCTTTCACAGGGCAACATAGACACAGACACTCACGGACACTTTTGAGTCGCCAATCCACCTACTAACGTGTGTTTTTGGACTGTGGGAGGAAACCGGAGCACCCGGAGGAAACCCACGCGGACACGGGAAGAACACACCACACTCCTCACAGACAATCACCTGGAGCGGGAATCGAACCCACAACCTCCAGGCCCCTGGAGCTGTGTGACTGCGACACTACCTGCTGCACCACCGTGCCGTCCAATCCAATTCAATTCAATTTGATTTTATTTTTCAGCACAAAGCATCTTTACAGAGTTCTGGATCCTGCCCCCCCCCCCCCACACACACTTTTGTGCTTTTTCACTGCATAAGTGACTTGACTTGACTCGACTCAGCACAGCTCGCTTTTAGCTGGTCACGTTTCCACTAGCACAGCTCCTCTGCAAAATGGATCCAGTGGCGTTTGTTTTTTTGGACTGGATACGGCTCCATGCACCAGTTCTCACAGATCAGTTTTTCTTGTTACAGGTTCGGCTTTTGCAGGAGTTTTTCATCGGCTACCGACCCAAGGAGCGTTTGAACATCTTCAAAACACTTTGGGGTAATTTTTATGAGCCACCGTTGTGAGTCGTATAAAAACAAATGTGAAAGCTACTGTAACTTCAGTGATTTTACAAGCAGCAAGTTTGTGCTGGAGCTCTGCATTTCGTGCTGATTGACAAATCTCTGTAGTCGTATAGTAGCTGCTGTCTCATGGTCAAAAACTGGTCAGATGTCAGACATAGTCGTCATGTCCTGAAAAAACACACGTGGATCTTTCAATCACCATCATCATCATCATCATCAACATCATCATTTCCACTTAATCCATTTCAGGGCCGTGGTGACAACAGCAGAGACATCTCTGTCCCCCACAAGTTCCACCAGCTCCTCCTGAGGGATCCCAGGCATCCCCTCAATACTGAACTAAAACTGAATCTTATAGAACTAATACTGCGGGAGCGATGAGGAGATGACTGAACTCACAAAGACTAACAGAGAGCTCAGTTCTGAAGTGCTTATTTGCAGACTCTTTGTCTGATGCATTTGCAAGCCACTCATTGATCTCCTATCACATAAAGAAGAATTAATAATGGAGTTAATGCATTTTGATATATTTTTCATTAACTCATTAATGCGATGTGTATACCAGCTTTGTGAAGCAAAACCTCAGACCTCTTTTCTCAGATGTTTTTTTATCAAACAACAATAAGGAACGGCTCGATATTCTTTTGTTTTGGTTTGTTTATCCCCGCGATCCTGCGCGTGTGTTCAGATGCAAATTAGAACTCATAAGCGGGTAAATATTGTCACCCTTGGAACACCAGGGAAGCTTCTTAATAGATAATAGCTGTTGATTTCTCTCTCCGTCTCCTGCTCTCTCTCTCTCTCTCTCGCTCGCTCGCATGCGCTATCTCTCTCTTTTTGTAAGACTGGTATATCATGTGATAGAGAGAGAGAGAGAGAGAGAGAGAGAGAGAGAGAGAGAGAGAGAGAGAGGGAGAGAGAGAGAGAGACAGTAGTGCTGAGTGTATGCAGGAGGTGGTGGAGCCTCTCTCGATGTTTGGGCCATGATTAGCCCCTAATCAGCCAAGAACAAACTGATTATTAGCTCGACGCCACTTGACAGTCTTCAGGGAATCTGCTCTCTCTCTCTCTCTCTCTCTCTCTCTCTCTCTCTCTCTCTCTCTCTCTCTCTCCCACACTCCCTTTCTTCTCTTTCCTCCTCTCCGGTCTCTTGTCTGGCCTGATTAGAGGAGCTGGCCACTGCTGTATTTCTGGACGTGAGCATGGCTCCTGTTGGAGCGCAGGGGCCTCTCTGAGGGCCGCCGTGGCTCCTCTCCTGTCACCTCCTCTTAATCATTGGAGCAACATCTCCCCTGATTGCACCCGAGGCTGATTGCTGCTTTCTGCCATCTGCACTGACTCACAAATGTCACTCTGAACATGCTCTCCCCACACTCATCTGATTTCTCTATGCTAACTAGTTTTCCCTTAGTTTGTGTCATATCTGAAACTAGAAACGTGAAGCAGAACTGGAGTTACACAGGTAAACAATCTGTAATCTTACAGTAACACGTTGCTTTCTAAAGTGACAGTATATCATTGTGTTTAGTTGTGATTTCTGGAAGCTGACATTCATTCTTAACACTTTACACAAAGTTGCATTAAGATTAAACATTGATAAGAATCCCCTGCATCCTCTGGAAGTAAAAGAATAAAAAACACATACTCACATTTTGCAAGACATCTGGGATTCCATTTTAACATTCATTCATTGTCTGTAATCATTTCATTTTCTACGGGGGTCACAGTGGGTCCAGAGTCTAGCTAGAAATATTGGGTGCAATGAAGGAACACACTCTGGATCCATCGCAGGACATCACACACACACACACACACATTCACTCACTCACCCACTTATTCACATCTGTGGAGAGTTCACACACACTCATCGCACAGTGAGTCATCAATCCATCTACCAACACGTGTGTTTGGACTGTGGGATGAAACAAGAGCACCCAGAGACGCAGGGAGAACACAACAAACAGACCCAAGGCACGGATTGAACCCACAAATCATGGACCCTGGAGATGTTTGGCAGCCGCACGACATTTTAATATTCTTAAAAGAGCCCTGTATTAATACTATCTCTTTTTAATACAGACAGATAGTATAGTATAGTATAGTATTGTTGTTGCTGTTGCTTTTTGGTTTGTGTGTGTGTGTGTGTGTGTGTGTGTGTGTGTGTGTGTGTGTGGTGTGTGTGTGTGTGTGTGTGTGTGTGTGTGTGTGTTAAATATTATTTTATTTTCTGACTCAATAAATTGAAGGGTGAATAAAGGAGAAAAGAAGAAAGGACTGAGCTCTGACCTGCGACTGTTAGCTGACTGTGTTTAAAGGAATGTTTTTTCTGTGTGTGTGTGTGTGTGTGAGAGAGAGAGAGAGAGAGAGAGAGAGAGAGAGAGAGAGAGAGAGAGAGAGAGAGAGAGAGAGAGAGACAGAGACAGAGAGAGAACAAACACCATGATGGTGGAGTTCTAAAGAGGCAGAGGAGTGAGAGAGGTCACGGAGAAGATGGATCAGCGGCCATTGATCCACTCCACATTGGAGGCTGTATTTTGCTGAGAGCCGTGCAGTGTGGTTACATGTCTAACACGCCGTCAAGTGATTTATCAAGCCTTCGCAGGACTCTCAGTGCTGCAGCTCCAAAGGAACACGGTTGCTGTGGTGATTGATTAGACGCTCGGAGTGGCCATGTAGAGCGCATGAAAGACCACCGTACCACACACACACACACACACACACACACACATGCAGGAAAACGCAATGAGGCAAAATCGAATCCTATGAAAGCATCTTCTCAACTGAATAAGTTAATGGCGTTATATGCAACTGTTGTTCTGGCAACTGCAAAATGAGCAAAGCCGTATTCAGTGCATTTGCATGCATTTACCTCATGGCACAAAGCTAAAAAAAAATTGTTTATTCTCCTCGGAAGTCATTTGAATATTTAATTAAGTTGAGATGTTTGACTATTTACACAGAGAAAGAATCAGAGAGGGAATCCAAACACTGCAACCCAGATCATTAAATGTGCCCCCAAGAAGGTGGTTCAACACGCACCTTTTTCTAATTAGACAGGTGGATTCTGCAAATGAAATCTCAATCTTGTAAAGGTTAAATTTTATTCTCTGTTTGGCAGCGAGATGAGAGGAGAGAGCCGATCCCAAAGTGGTCTTTCATTACCAAGCAGCCTGATCCACAGATGAGTTGAGTCGCAAAGTTTAATCAGAGTGATTTCCACCCCAAGCTAATATTCTCTTCCCCAGAATGTATTCCAACCTCAATTACCATCCACCAGCAATGATCCAGCCACCGAGGCCGTGCTGAGGCTTGATAGCACTATACTGTATCTATTACACTGCATTAATTCAGCTAATTTACAGCATGGAATTAAGCAACGTGATTAAATATTATTAAAGTTATTCAACAAAATGAACCAAACTGGCAGTAACTCAGTCTGTAGCTCTGAAGTTGCTGGAGAGGTTTTCGGAGTCGGTCAACAGGCAGTGACTCTGAGAAAAGAAAAGCCACTGTGGAAGCAGAGGGACAGAAAACACTTTGTGTTGTGCTCTACAGAACAGACTGTTGTGCTCTGAACGTGGTGAATGTGCTTTATTTAGCACATAGAAACCTGTGGTTAGAGAAATGTTCTGTTGGTGTATTTTTAAATGTAGATGTTGTATGCTGCTGCTACATTTTTAAAGGCTGTGTCCAGTCGTAAGGAGCCTCTGAGACCAGTTGTCCACAAATTATTTCTGTTTTCTTTCAACGTGACTTAATTACATGGGGATTACAGGCTTTATCTCCAGTGCTGCAAGAAAACAATTATAAAATGGGCTCTTCTTAAATATAATTGTAAGTTTATGGCCTAGTGAATAAATCATTAGGTAATAAACTGGTACTAACATTCCATTGTGGAGGTATCATAGCAGTATATACAGTACATATCTTATATATATATATATATATATAGAGAGAGATAATCCATTTGATGCTCTGTATATTTTATTTCCCTCATTCACCCTGTTCTTCAATGGTCTGGACCCCCACAGGACCACCACAGAGTGGGTATGATTTGGGTGGAGTGTTATTCCCAGCTCATTGGCATCACACTGGCATTGAACATGGAGACCCTTCCCTCATGAGCATCCCATTCTATAGGCAAGTCTTTCTCTATGGAGATAATATAAGCAGTGTGCACACATCTGATCATCTGCTGAATTCAGTCCTTGCAAGAGGTGTCTACAAATTCTAACTACCCATTAATCAGGTGTGTATATTTGCCTGGGCTGAAAAACTGTGTTACATTTAGGGACTGCTCCACCAGGGGGTGCTATTCAGTGCATCACAACAAAGACACTATTGGTGCTTTTCCACTGCTTTGTACCTATTTGACTCAGCTAGGCCCTACTCAGCTTTTTTGTTTCTCCATAAGTCAGATTCAGTCCCTGGTACCTTGAACTGGGTGCTTTTGTAGTCTCTGCTTGTTCTAGGCTCTGAATGAGCCAAGTAGGAACTAAACCATGTTGTGTACATTTGCAGCGTACTGATTGTTTTAATCCAATTCACATCAGCAGCTGGTAATATTACACTGTAGTGTTTTGAAGAAGTTCACACACTCCTTGGAGTTGTGGCTTACAACAGACTCCGGCGAGAGCTGCACAGTGCAATAAGGAACAAGTGAATCCACTGATCTCTCTGAATTGATGCAGAAAGCTATGTTCACAATAGACAAATACACAATGAGTAAACAACAGTTAAGAACACCAAAAATGATCACTTCGGCTGATCACCACCAAAAATGATCACCACCATTGATCATTTATATATATATACAGAGAGAGAGAGAGAGAGAGACAAAGCTAGAATTTTGGAGACATGAGGTTTTATCACGAAGGTGTTCACTTGCAGTTAAAGCAGGATGTTACTGAGTTGAAGTGTTGAGTTGAGCAGAGTTGCAGTCTTTTATTTTACAGGATGAGTAGGATGAGTGTTCAAGTTTAGCTTGCCACTTTATGAGAAGTGAAGAGCTCCTTATTTCTGCTGCCCACTCCCCTGATCCCTGTTCAGAGTGAGAGAGAGACTGACTCACTCTCAACCTACCAGGGAAGCCCATCCAGAGCAGGTACTCTGGGCATGAAATAACCATCAGTACATACTGATACTAATAATTTCAGCGTATTCATCTTGAAAACAGCTGGCTAGACACATCCACCCCCATGCTCTCTCTCTCTCTCTCTCTCTCTCTCTCTCTCTCTCTCTCTCAGTTAGTTGTGTTGTATTGTGTTGAGTTTCTCTGAGATTGATGTAGTGGCAGTGTATTGGTCATACACTGGTGTTCAGGCTCTTGATGAGCTATGAAAAACTGTTCTGTCTTTGACCACTTTGTTGCTGTGAGTTAATAGATTTGCCTGCTCTTGTTAAACTGCTTTTAAAGTGAAACACATTACACTTTTACACACTATTAAAAAAATAACACTTTGAAATTACTTTTTTTAACATCAAAAGGTTGCATGAAATCATCTACATCCAGATATAAAATTTGGGAATGAGTACATGTTACTCAAATTATATCTCTGGATGTCGATGATGTAATTGCATGCAACTTTCTGACATGAAAATAATTCAGTGTCATTTTTTAACTGTGTATTTATTGTAGATTATAGGCTGACAACACATTCAGAAAAGCAGAGGGATGTTTACCAATATGTTTCATCACCTACTATTAATCAACACAATAATAATAACCATTTGGAGGCACCTGCTTATCCAGTTCTGAAAGCAGGATGCTTTGCCATAGGCGCCAAGGTGGTATAGAGGTAGTGTCACTGACACACAGCTGTCCACGGTCCTGGAGATGTGAGTTCAAACCCCATCTCAGGTCAAAGTTTGTGAGGAGTATGGGGTGTTCTCTCTGTGTCTGTGGGTTTCCAGTTGGTGCTCCCATGGTCCAAATCGTGGTTACAATGGGTCCATAGGTGTACTTGATGTTACACAATCCTCAGCTTCTCAGCACTTGCTGCACTCCAGTCAGTTTGTGTGTTCAAAACCAGCGTAATGTGTTTACGAAGCCCCAGTATCTGTAAATGGTTAAAAAATGTGTTTGCTAGGCTTTCTCTTACTGTGCTCAAGAAAGAAGAATGCTATTTTGACAATGAAGAGCCTCCCAAAAGGATATTGCTCTGTTTCTGCTCCATGGGTGGGTAAAATTGACTCATTTTGGTGTAAATGCATCTGACTCTAAATTTGTGAGAGCACTAAATCTATGAAAGAAAACAAATCGAGTAACAAAATAGTTTCATTTGTAATTCAAGCAATGAATAAAAACTTACAGACAAGTTAAACTTCAGCCACATACAAACAACAGTCATTTTTTTCCCCTTAAACATACATTTCCACCATCAAAAATGTGCAGTTTTTAAACAAAAACAAATCAGAGATAACAACATTTCCACAACCGCAGACTTTTTTTGGGGCAAAATTATGAATCTTGGCATATGTTTACTCATAATTAACATTTACTCAGCCTTTTCCCGGATTCATTCCAGGATTGCCCTTTGTGGATGTAGATGTTGACTTTGAAGCCTTTTCAGCTTGAGATATTAGCTTTAATCCTGACTCTAACTTTAAAAGGAACCCTGGTAACACAAATAAACCTTAATGTGATGGATTTACTCTAAATTATTAAGACATTTTATTTAAAACCATTGTGTGAAAACCCTAATACATGTAGGTTGTCATTGTTGTTGTTGAGGTGCACTCTGGGTAGTGATGGCAAAAGGATTGCAGAGGTAGTGGACCTTTGCTCTGGAACATACAGGGCTACTGTTCTGCCTTTTCAGTTTGAGCCAGGACCCAGCATTTCTGAAATCACTGAAGATGACACACACATAAAAAGTCAAAATAATGACAAGCAGACACCTGCAGAGAGTGTGGAGAAACGGCTGGTGTTTTAGTGGAAAACGTGTGCTTCTGTAATGGAGAGACACTGTACACAAATTGCTGACTGTCTGGAGTTGATCCATAGCTGGAGATTCGTCGGATACTTCTGTGACCGCTTTTAAGGTTGTAATTTCACTTTCAGGCAGCAGCAACAACAGGTAAACCCTGGAGCATACTCTGCAGGAGAGAATCCATTGTGTGTTCAAATTGCTTCGTGTGGTTCTCACTCCATATTCTGAGATTTTAGTACTTCTTATTTGGGAAATCTTTGGTCAATGCACTGCATTTTAGTCTACACTTTAAACCAACAGCATCAGTCCACTCTCAGCAGCTGTGATCTACTTAATTAATTAAATATACCCAGAGTGAAGTGACGAAAGCAGAGCAGCAGGGCTTTTGGAAGCTGCATTCACCCACACAATTAACCAATATTTTTTCTCCTGTTTTTGTTTTGGGGAAAGCTGTGAAGACTGATATCAGTGTTTCCTGTGCCCTTCAACTGGAAAAGACATACAATAGCAACACAATGCAGCCTGATTTTCCTCAAGATAATGTTCACTGCTTTCTTTTTTAGTGCTGTGCAAACGTTTGATATCATCCACCCAAAAGCCATTGTGTGTCTGAAATAATGGCTGTGCCCATATGTAGAATAAATGTGTTATTTTTAGAATAAATAAACGTGTAACAACATGTTTCAATAATTTGCAATAATTGCATCACATTAAAGATTACATGTGATACCAGCCAGGGTTCGTTTTAACACTAAACCTAACCTTAAACCTAACCCTAAAGTCCACGAAGTTGGACACATTCTACAGCAGTTTACAGTGCTGTCTCTGAGAGTTGTGATTATGGATTTAGTGAAACAGCGCCACCACTGGATGGGAGCTCATTATGTATCATAACAAATCATAACATAGAAATGGTGTGCTTTTTTGTCTTATATTTGATTATATAGTATTTACATTACATTTTTGGAGATACTGTTGAATGACTAGGCCTTTCCTAGATGTGACTTTTATACCTTTTATTCCGCTTGTAAATCATTTTACAATATTTCTAGTCTAAGATTAGTTTGTATTAATTTGTATTGAAATAACAATCGATGAAGCTGATGAGTTAAAACATTCAATATCTGGTCTTTGTATTGTTTTTGTTCAAATACAGGTGTGAGTACGCACCACTGTGATCTGTATGCGTTAGTCCCAGCTCTTTTGGAATAGAGTTTGTAGGTAAGGAAGTGTCATGACTAAAATGGGTTCTAACAGGGCTGAGGTTAAGACTGTTGCACCCTATCTGGGGATTAAGACATTGAATCTTCAGTGTCGGCTCATTAATAGAGCTGCGTTTACTTTGGCTCAAAAGGCACAAGAGGAAATGAAAGATTCCCCTCATCTGATTAATTGTATTTGTGCTTTGCCAAAAGCCGCAACTGCTCAGGGAGGAAATGAGGCACAGGATGTGAGGGCTTGTGGAGGGAGGGCCCCAGCGCAGGCCGGGTTCTTAGTGATTGTGGGCGACCCAAGGCAGAAGACGATGAGTCTGGCGTGTTCATTTATGACTCGCCAGAGATTAAAACGCATTAGACTCTAAGTAGTGGTTGATTTCTGGCCGCTGGCAGCACTTTGTCAGTTTTCTTCTTTTCTGTTTTTTTATAATGAAGACATATTGAAGAGTCTGAACTCTACAGTCACACTGGAGAATGAAGCAAACAAAGCCGGCTTAGTGTAAATAGATTATAATTGCATTGTGTCTTCACATGACGTTGGAAAACTTTTGGAAAGCCATTGAACGTAAGGAAATCTCTTAAGCCATAGATTCACTGAACATCAGCCAGAAGATCTGGGGCAATTTTCGCCTTACAAGCTGCAGTCAGAAAGAAAGGGACAGCTCTGTAGAGCTCAATGACATGTACACTGATTATTAATGAAAGTATATTACTAATAATAGTTATACTATAGTTTTTGTAAGAATGGAAATGCATGATCCATATTTTTGAGCCCAAACTAAATTTGTTGTTCGGTTTTCCCACTGTTCCTTCATTAACCATCATTCCATCATTCCCTATACGATTTCCAAAAATATATGTAGCGTCACTAGTCAGTGTAAATATCAAAATGGCTATATTTGTGTTGTAGACATCACAACCTATTGGGCTCAGTGCCACTGCAGGATGTGTTGCTAGCACCCTGTCCAGTTTCCTGGGTTTGTGGGTTCGATGCCCCCTTCAGGCCACTGTTTGTGAGGAGTTTGGTGTGTTTTCCCTGTGTCTGCATGAGTCTCCTCCATGTGCTCTGGTTTCCTCCCATGATCCAGAAACACAAGTTGGTGATATAGGTGGATTGGCTTGCCCAAAGGTGGGAGTGTGTGAAGCCCAGTGAAGGACAGGTGCCTTGCATCATGGCACAGCATGTAATACGGTCCCCCGTGTGTCAGTGTCACGGTTTTGTGCCACAAAATCTATTGTGCAAAATCCAATCCTGAGCCTAAATTTGAAGCCTAATCTAACCCTCAACCTTACATCATACAGGAGGTATTATAAGCAATGTGTGAATTTCATGCCTGAGTGGCTCAAAAATGTGATACTGACACACTGCTCCAAGTTGGCAAAGTTGTGTATTACAAGCTTACAACCTTTCCCTTTCCACATTTCCCTTTAAGTAGATCCTAGAGACATGTTTTATTACAAGATCTTATAAAGTATATAACAGGAGTACAAATTAGTTTTAAACCCTTTTTTTGTGTTTAAAATATTATTCATTCATTCATTGTCTGTAACCACTTATCCTACCCGAATCACTGGGTACAAGGCAGAAACACACCCGGAGCGACACACACTCACACATTTACTCACACACTCACACCTACGGACACTTTTGAGTCACCAATCCACCTACCAACGTGTGTTTTTTGGACTGTGGGAGGAAACCGGAGCACCCGGAGGAAACCAACGTGGACACAGGGAGAACACACCAACTCCTCACAGACAGTCACCCGGAGCAGGACTCGAACCCACAACCTCCAGGTCCCTGGAGCTTTGTGACTGCGACACTAGACAGAGTTTCCATCAAGGGAAAACACTTTTTCTGTTCTTGGGGATAATATTATATCCAGAATTATGTGTAACTTTTGGTTCAGACCATTTAAATATAGTGATTACTATGTTAGAAATTGCAAACCTTAATTTTCATACTTTTTCTGGCCATTTTATCAAGCTATGGGTAGCTGGAAGTTTCATAGATTGATTAAAACAAACAAGTTTCTAAAATGTTCTGAGTTTCTATTTCTAAGAGAATGGCCCAAATTATAATACAACCTCCTAGACCTATCTCCCTAGCACCAAGATAGACATGTTATATGATGTCTGTTCCCAGTAACATGAGGTTAAATGATCAGAGCGAAGTTGTTTGTTGCTTTTTTTGCTTTCCTTCCTGCTCCATTCATTCTCTCTAATCAGTCCTTATTCATCCCTCAACCTGAAGAAATGCAGTAAAAGCCTTCCTAGCCCTGTCTCTAGCTCCTTAGTCCGTTCTGCTGGAGTACCACACATTCTGTTGCACACTTACAGCCGTCTGCTCTAAAAACCCCAGCCACAGTCGCTGTGCCTTCGTCAGATCCAGTTAAAGCACATCAGGCTCGCCAGAAAGAAGCTGCTCAGTCCACATTTCCAGGCCAAACCGCATCAAGTGTGTGGGCCTGTGATAATTGAATTTCCTCACTAAGGTTTTGAAGCAGCAGGCTGCAATCGGTCCAGCGGAGGTGTCTGTGTGTGTGTGTGTGTGTGTGTGTGTACATGTGTGTGTGGGCATGCATATGTGTCTGCATGTGTTAGTGCATGTGTGGCCCCTGAATGCTTTCCATTATGTCTTTTCCGAGGCTCTCCAGAGTTCATTGCCGCTTCCCGAGGATGAGACGAGAAGCGAGATAAAGTCTTTCTTAATGTCATCTATTAACTTTCAAAGACGCACCACTTTCCAGGAACAGTTCTGCTTATCTGTGCGTATTATTAACACATATACCCACTCACAGCGCTCCTCTGTGAGATAAGGACCATCCAGATGTACTTTAAAGATTGACCCTTTTTTTTAATCCATGTGCCAATTTCCCTTCAGCCTGCTATCAGACGCCAGAGAGATGACATCAAAGATCCATGGTTTATCGACTCAACTCACAAGGCAATAGCTTAAAAATAAGGTAAATCTAATTATTATTAGTTAATACAAAAGTGTCATGACTAAAGGACACAGACTCTACCACTTTCCATAAATCAGCCGGTGTGTTGACACAGTTGCACTAAAGAAATGCATTGTCAAAAAAATAGAATGCTGTGGGGTATCTGCACATGGGCATGAGCTCACCAAGCACAATTCCATGTGTCATATGTGCAAGTATCCTTTTGTACTGGCTCTTACTGGTCCAGTGTGAATCAGAAAGACTGCCTCCTTCTACACGCCATGCCAAAATAGCAGACCTGTGATTGGTCCTTTGCGTGTTAGTCAAATTTCTTGGTTCTTGGCCACATTTAGGGGTGGAAGGCAGCTCCTTAAAGAATGTGGCTGTGGAGCAGTGGATGGGTTCTTTGAAGTGCTAAAGAGTCATCCAATACCTCTGAGGTGTGCTTTTGTGGTGTTGATGATCCACAAGTCACTAGAATTCAATTAAATCCTAACAACAATATCCTAGCTCCTAGTGTAAGGCTCCCAATGAATAACCTTGCTTTTAAAAAATCATTGATCATTCATATTGTGTGAAAGTATCCTGTTGTCTAGGAATATATATATATATATATATATATATATATATATATATATATATATATATATATATATATATATATATATATATATATATATATATATATATATATATATATATATATATATATATATATATAATCAACACAATTGGTTAAAAAATGTAATCGACCTATGAAACAGGTCCCTTTCTCTTTTCCACTGTGTCTAGGACACTGTATACTGGATCTGAGATGCATGCGTAGAGTATAGAGTACCAAGACCTTAACCTTGAATATGTCGAGCTATAATCGTCCCCTCTTGGAATTCATTTTGCGGAAATGTAAATTTCCAGCGAGCCGCCTTATAGCCGGAGACTCTAAGGAAAGTTAATGAACCTGTGTAATTACAACTGCTATAACCACAAAGCTGACTTGCCGCACTGATATTACGCACAAGCGTCTGTTTCCAGCGAGGCTGTGTGGAGGAAAGCAACGCAGATAAAATGTTTTCATTATGCAAAAGTGTCTCCTTTGGGCACAAATAGGTAGAAAGGCATCATGTCGTTATCCGCTGAAAAATGAAGCACTAATGTCATTAGGATGCTGCGAATGGAGAAACATTTTAATAGACTAATGTTCTCACTCCTGCATCTCATTGGATTTTAATGTCCACCAGCAGCTGCAATAATGCAATCTGCCCCTGAAGTAAAATCAGTGCTGTTTCAAACATCAAAACAGGAATAAATGTCATAACACTCGCTCATAATCATGAGAGAGCATCCATTTTTAGTGGAGTCATTTTGGAAACCTTTGAATGGTAGGTAACACTGTAATATTCATCTAAATGATCCCAGGAGCCCATGGGGAATCAGCTGAATATAAACCACCCCAATCCACTGTAGCCTGATTAAACTGTGGTAAGAGTAGCCAAAATGAGACTTGTTCTGCATGTGGATAAGTTAGATAAATGGTGGAGGCCTTGAGCTGCTCACAATGCTGTAACTTGACTCAAGAGAAAGCACCGGGGGAATCTTCAGCTCCTATCATCATCTCGTTTCAGCACGTTCCTGATTACGGCGGATCAATCTCTGTCATAATTACAGGTCATAATCCAGAGTGTGGTTTCTAGATGAAGGGATCAATCACAGCATAAGTATCCAAAGCGGTTCTCCGTTCCTCTCACCATTACAGAGATGAATATATCTAGATCACCTCCTTTGTTTGCCTGCCCCTTTACAGAAGCCTTCAGAGAACAAATCTAGGAATACACACTATGGTCTATAACTGGCTACAGCACATCTCCTGTCCACGTGGCCTGATTAAACTGTGAATGGTTCTGGACAAATGCAGAGATAAAGAAATGAAATAGGACACACTGGGTCAGAAAGCACATGGCCGGTGTTAAGTGTTGGCTGGAAGTATGTAAAGCACCACCGTGCCTACTACTATTATTATTATTATTATTATTATTATTATTATTATTATTATTATTATTGGTGGCACCGTGGCGCAGCAGGTAGGTGTCGCAGTCACACAGCTCCAGGGACCTGGAGGTTGTGGGCTCGAGTCCTGCGCCGGGTGACTGTCTGTGAGGAGTGTGGTGTGTTCTCCCTGTGTCTGCGTGGGTTTCCTCAGGGTGACTGTCTGTGAGGAGTGTGGTGTGTTCACCCTGTGTCTGCATGGGTTTCCTCCGGGTGCTCCAGTTTCCTTCCAAGTTCCAAGAAAACACACGTTGGTAGGTGGATTGACGACTCAAAAGTGTCCATAGGTGTGAATGTGTGTCACCCTGTGAAGTACTGGCGCCTCCAGGGTGTATTCCTTGCGCCCAATGATTCCAGGCAGGCTCTGGACCCACCACGGCCCTGAACTGAATAAGCACTTACAGACAATGCATAAATGAAAAAAATATTATTGTTATTATGATTATTATTATTATTATCTTGTGACCTAAATATATACATTTCTGGCCTCAATGTATTATATTGGGGCCAAGCCAAAATGGTTTTGGGGTTCCACCATTTTGTAATAGTGTCCAAAAACATAGTGGACAATTTCAGTGCGCTCAAACAGTCCCACAATGCACTGCAAAAAGTAGTGTAAAACCTATCCATGTACATTATTGGACAGCGGACCCATAATGCACTGTGTTGTTTGGTAAAACCCACATGAAAGCGTTCAGTTCACTCCTGAATTCAGCTCCCTACAATAGTGCAGCACTGTGATTGGAGAGACTCAAGTGAGGAGGCGGGACTAATCTGCAGTGCCTGCTATCCACTAAGATGCATCACAAAATCAGAATCACTCATTTTATCCTGTGTATCCCATGTGTCACTGCCACGGATTAAATGTGCAGACACTATTTCATTATACTGCTGTGCAGTGACAAGCCCGTTTATGTTTAGAAAATCAGTTAGACCTGATGCTTCTCTGCCACTGGCGTCCTCAGAGCTGCTCTTGACTTCCCTTTGGTGCACAACAGAGAGAGGCACAGCGAGTGAGGGAGAGAGGGCAAGTTAGAGAGAGAGAGAGAAAGAGAGAGAGAGAGAGAGAGAAAGCTTTGACAGGATGTCATAGTACAGTGTGTCAGCTTGGCGGCTGCTCTCCATTGATGCTAATTACAGGTGACAGGGCTAAGTACAAGGCTTTACACGCGATAACGATGACTCTAGAGGAAGTTCTTCACGGTCCCCTTTTCAGCCATGCTGACAGCAGCCATTATGCATGCTGGGATTATGTCAGGAGTTCGCTGATGAAGCCGGCCAGCCGAGAAAGTCAGAAGTAGTGTTGGTGGTGGTGGAGGGAGGCGTAGCCACACTTAAAGGAAGGGTCTGGGGAATGAGGACTGGTTGAAGAGAAGAGAGCTTGAGCTTCCCTGTGTGGACACACACACCAGCAGGAGTCATCCTCATCAGTGAAATACCATCAGTGTAGAAGCCCAGCCTTCCTGCCACTGGAAGAAACAACAGGTCACGCTGAGCCCCCCCTCCCCACCACACACACACCCCCGGTCACGTAAAAGAGCGCATGTGGGATTTTGATTTACGATACGATTTACCCCATGCATATTTGAAGCGCTTGGTGACAGCGTGGAGCTTCCATGAAGATGATTCATGACTCCATCTCCTGGGTGGGATGAGTGAGCGTGTAGAGGCTGGTCCTGCTGCTGCTGACACCAGCACATGATGAGGAGCTGGCACTAGCTCCAAGATGAGCCTGTCAGAAATGGGGGAAAGAGAGAGAGAGAGAGAGAGAGAGAGAGAGAGAGAGAGAGAGAGAGAGAGAGAGAGAGAGAGAGAGAGACTGCCTATTAATTCAGCATCTGATAAATATCAGTCCGCACGGTCACGCTATGCTACATCCACTCTCGCCCATCATGCAGCGGAACTACACTGATGGATGAAGGCCTCATTCCAGATTGGCTTTCATGCTGAGCTTTCAGCAGATCCGTCTTCTTCCCCCTGTAGTAAATTTCACCCCAGATCTTCAATTTTACTGTATCTCTGTGTCCCTCACTCGTCCTGCTCTCAAAGCACTTAGGCTAAGCTAGGCTCCGATCCCCCTCTCATCCCTCCATTTGTTCTCCGTGCTGCGCGAGCAGAGACCATGCCAGTGTAAAGTGTAGGAGCAGCTTTGATGTCACATCTCGCAATCCTCAATGAAAATGTTGCTGTGCTTCGAACCAATGGATCTGTCTCTGTTCACTCTGTAAAAAAGGGGCTACATCCTACTTTACCCACCCCCACCCACACCCTTCTGATGTCCTCATACAAGGTTTGTGTGGTTTAATGCATCAATACAGTGACCATTGTCCTGAATATAGCAAATAACCCTTCCCCAGGTTGCTGATTTGTATTGTCCCCTAAAAGATTTCCATACACTAATCAGCCACAACATTACAGCCACCTTGTTTCTGCACTCGTTGTTTATTTAATCAGCTCCAATTAGCATATCCGTTCAATTTCTAGTTGTAAAATTACATACTGTAGTTCACCTGTTGCTCTACATACTTTGTTATCCCCTTTGTTAGCCTCCTTTGGATCCAAAGAAGTCACAGTCTGATACTACACTATTGGTCACCACTGTGTGAGGAGTGTGTCCGTAGGAGTCCTGTTTGAAACATACGCTACATTGGGGAGCTCTGCAAGGAAATCCATCCTTATTAAATTATTATAATAAATTAAGACATTTGAATGACTTAATGAAGCATAGAAATGAGAGTCGAATGTATGGGAACAACTTAAGGTGTGTAATTTAATGCATTTCAAAGAGCACCATTCATTGCTGGAATCACTTTATTCTCTATTCTTCAGAATAGCTCTCCTCTGTGTGACCCCTGATGTTGCTTGTGAAAAGTCACCTTCATTATCTCACTCTCAGCTTCACTGTGTAGTTCCTGAGCATTAAGTATCTCATTCCCACACATTCAAGATTTTTGTTCAAGTGCCTAAAGCATTTGTTATATATTGTTCCCACAAATTAAATATATCATTCCCCAGCAGTACTTATCACTTTCCCACACATTAAATACCTCATTCCCATACCTTATTTAACCTTATATATCTTGTTCCCACATATTATTTCATTTCTGCACATTAAATATCCTGTTCCCTCATGTTAATATGTTGTGTTGATGTTTTAAATGTCTTGGTCCCACACATTAAATATCCCAAATATTACATATTTTCCATGCATGGAACTATCTTATTTTCATGCTTTAAATATATCATTCCCACACATTAAATACGTCATTCCCAAGCATTAAATATATTGTTCCCACAACTTAAAAATCTCAGTCCTAAGCATCACATTACTATTTCACACCGAAAATATCTTATTCCTATGTCTTAAATTTCTTGTCCCCACACCTTGATTTTTTAGTTCTCACATATTAATTATCTTGTTTGTTTACATTAAATATCTCATTCCCATGCCTTAAATATCATGGTCCAATGCATTATAGTGCTCCCATGCACTAAATATCTTATTTCCACACTTTAAATATCTTGTTCCCACACATTATTTCATTGCCACACATTACATATTCTGTTCCCTCATGTTTAATATCTTGTTTCCATGCTTTAAATATATAATTCCCATACATTAAATACGTCATTCCCAAACATTAAATATCTTGTTCCCACACCTTATAAATCTAATTATTAAACATCACATATTACTATTCCACACCAAAAATATCTCATTCCCATGCCAAATATTTCTTGTTCCCACACCTTAAATATTTAATTCTCACAACTTAAATATCTTGTTCCCACATCTTAAGTCTCCCATTCTCATTCATTAGGTAACTCTTGTTCATACCCTGTTAAGTTTTGCCCATGCATTAGGATCTGATTCTCATGCCTTATTAATTTGTTCTCATTAGCATTTTTCATCGCACATTAATTAGTTCACACATTTTAATAGTATCATGAAGTGAGGTCACCAGCAGGTCTCTGTCCCGCACCCCTGCAGAGCCTGGAATCACAGCCTCTGGAAACAGTGTGCTCAGGGACACTGAACAGAGACAGAGCTATTTGCATTTAAAGGGCTTTGCTCAACACCTGGCTGTAATCAGCCTCGTACGCAGCCCGCTCTTCTGTTTTTATTTGCTTATGATGGAGAAATTAGTTCCTGTCCATCAAACGCAATGGAGCTGTCACAACCAATGAAGTAGTCCATTTGTTTGTGGACATGCTTGCACACTGCATTCCACACCCAGCATCAGAAGAGGGGCAAGGTGGACCACCAATCAATATACATTGGACACACTCCAGTTCCTGCCCCACTCCTTCGCTTTGAGCTGGTGTTTGCAAAATTCACCGGCGAGAAACAAAGATCGAACCCAGATAAAAACTTGTTGTGGGTTGTGTGAAGTGCAGTGTGATTTCATGCAGCATTCACCAAGAGAACAGAGTTCCAGCGTCTCTCCTGGAGGAGTCCTGTCCCTCTGTAGGAGGGCCTGGAGGACTGGGTTCACTTACAGTGCAGCCTTCAAATATCAGCCACTGTCTACATTGCCACACACTTCCCTCTCACGCCCTACTCTGATTCACATTCTTCTTTCTGTTTCAGTTCCTTTCAATCTCTCTCTCGCTCTCTCTCTCTTTCTTTCTCTCTCTCTCTCTCTCTCTCTCTCTCTCTCTCTCTCTCTCTCTCTCTCTCTCTCTCTCTCTCTCTCTCTCTCAGTCACTTTTTCTTCATTGTTTATGCCTATTCTCACTTTCCTTGTTCCCTTTCTCTGCATTATGTTTTTCACTTCTCCCTCATTCAACCTCATTAATTTTAAGTATTCTTTTTATTTTTTCCTCTATGCCCCTCTCTCCACATCATGTTATTCACACCACTTCTTGCTCATCTTTCTTTCTTTTTTTCTTTCTTTCTTTCTTTCTTTCTTTCTTTCTTTCTTTCTTTCATTTTTTGACTTAATTATTTATCTTTTTACTTACATCCTTTGTACTTTCCTCTTTGCTAGTTTTTTCTTTCTTTTTGGGGGCATCTTTTCTCTCTCTCTCTCTCTCTCTCTCTCTCTCTCTTTCTCTCTCTCTCTCTCTCTCTCTCCCTCCCTCTCTCTCTCTCTATCTCTCTCTCTCTCTCTCTCTCTCTCACTCGCTCACTCTTTCTACCTTCTTTGCTTACCTCTGAGCTGCTGCCTGAATGTACAGATCCTCCCTCACCTCATTGAGAGCCTTTTTTCTTCCTCCAGTCAAAAGACATCTAATTGCTAATCTATAATCCTTTTAATATGCTCTTGCCTTTTTGCGATTGATCCTCTGCCAGGCGGAACAGCATGGCCGGGGGCTGCATTAATCCTATTAGGGGTGGGTTTGGGTTTGGGTTCGGGACGGCGCTGTGTAAATCCAAACAACTCTTTTACCCTCACCAGCATTCACTTCTTTATCTCCACAACTCGGCTTCTTCTGGACCAACCACCACCCTGACACTAACCTGGTCACAGAGTTCACATGTCTGACCATGTCTCTCTCTCTCTCTCTCTCTCTCTCTCTCTCTCTCTCTGTATTATATTACAGGGTGTGTATCTTGTGACCCGTGAACTGACCTCTCCTCCTGTGAAAGTGTCCACATTTCCCTTGTGCTCTGATTTAATTATGAACATATTAATTATATAAAATACATATTAACTGGTACAAAGGTTTTGCGGATTGAGGACATTAAAAAAAATTAAGAAAAAGATGTATGACACACCGTATGACACACATGCTTCAGCCATGGGAGAGAACAAACAAACAAGGATATCACTCGATTCCACCACAGCAAAAAAGCCTCAATTCTTCTGAAAAGCTTAATTTGGTTAAAAATCAATTCCTTTATTTCACGAGAAAACATCTTAAAATACACATTGACTTTCAAATCCATAGGTAGTGCCTTCCATTGTTTATTAGCTTTTTTAGAAAAAGCAGATTGCAAAGGAGAAAATCCTTCAGAGGAAAGGTCTTCACTGATACTCTGAAGCTGTACAAAGATCTTCAGCCATGAGGGTGCAATGACATGAGCAAACGTATACACCAGGCAAATGTTAGATTACATCATTTGATTATCAACATTCAACATATTGTGTCTAGAGAGTATTTAACAATGATGATGTTGTGATTTCCTGGCAAAACTTTTAATTACCTTTTTAATGTCCTTGACCAGAGGGACCTCAGACCAGAGTAAAATAAGAGGAACTTCTGGCAATGTATTTTAAAGGTGGAGATAACTTAGAGCCAAGCAGGACTTCAAGATGGATGCCGACTGGACCACTTTTCTCTTGAACAGGTAACAGCAAGACAATTCCATATTAAATAAATACATAAATAATAATAATAATAATAATAATAATAATTAAAAAAAATATCAAATAAAGACTCATATATTTAAGGTGGAACAGAAATTTCAAATTTAGTAGCTGGAAAATAACCCAAATATAGCCTCATGAACTGACATATTTAAGGTGGAACTAAACATTTGAATACAAAACATTGTGAATAAGCAGTAAACATCTGCCTCCTAAAATGATATTTAAGGTGTAAGGGAAAAATCATATAAGGATCCTAACATCAGCCTCTTCTAGTGACACGTTTAAGGTGGAAATGGAAAGTCAAATATGGGGCTGATAAATGCAGGAAAAACGGTGGCTCGTTCACTTTTTGCCTTTTGCTTGTGTGGATAGACGTTTTAGTGAAATGCTGTACACTTTTCTGTGTAAAAAAAAATGACATTCATTTTCACTATGAAGGTCCAGAGCTCTTGAACTCATCTTTCACTTGTTGTTGTAAGTTCAGTTTCTGCAACCTGGCCACCCGAGTCTCATACCTGGAGAGGAGGGGCAAGGGGGCATAACATTCTCTCCATTGTTTTGAATTTGGACTGCCGTAGCCATTTTGAACACTTGCTGTCAGTACTGTGTAGTAGAGCATAATGATGCCCACTCTGAACTGAAAGAATACAGGATACTACAGAACAAATGATGCAGTAGGAATGATGAAACAGTGCTGTCTCCTCCCTCAGCATCCACAGCTGGGATGCCCTTGAATAACAGAGAGTAAATTATGATCTTAAACAGAATTTAAAGTGATCTATTCCAGCAGACATTTGGCCGTGGCGTTCTCCAGGATGAGCACATTCACCTGCAATCTGTGTTAATTAAAATGCGCTTCCAAAGTTTTAATAAGGATAACAAACACCTCTTTGAGAAGGCAGTTTTGAGACAGGCCCCCAGGTCCCCCCAGGGAAATTTGGCTTATTAAATGTGAGGGTAACCTTTACCGCACTGCCTTTTCTTTCTTCTCAAGTCATTTAGTTTAAATAGATTTTTGGGAGGTGTAGGGGAGAGGGTGGTCCTGAGTTATTTAAAAGTTTAATTGTTTAAAGCAAGAACAATAGCCTTCAGGGCACAATTCATAATGTGTATCCAAGCAAAACAACAGCCGCTAATGGCTGAATCTGTCACGGAATGAGATCGCACTTGACCTTAGCAGGCTCCGCCCACAAATCCACTGCTCTGAGCTTGGACTTTGTAGAACGCTGGTGAATTTCCCGCACAGATAACTGAGAATGTGGTGTTTACAACTGTGTCATAAGTTTGAGTTTATAATTTCCTGTTGGTCATAGTTTATAAGGCATTAGGATTCCTGCAGAAGCTTTCATTGCAACTCACAAAAACCCACACAAGAATCTACAAAGCCTACTTCCAACAAGCACCAACTGTTTTAACTCATTCCAGTGCAAACTGGACTAAAGCAGCCTTTCATTACGCTGACACCCGATTGAATATATTGTATAGATGATTATACACATGGATGTCAAAACATGGGTAGCATGGTGACTCGTTCATTACATACAGCTTCAGGGTCCTGGGTTCAATTCCCATCTCAGGTGACTGTCTGTGAGGGATTAGGTGAGTTTGCAATGTTTGTGTGGGTTTCCTCCACAATTCAAAGACACACGGGGAGGTGAACTGACTGTGTGAAACTGTCAATTGATGTGAGCAAGAGTGTGACTGGGTGAGTGTGTGAAACTGTCAATTGATGTGAGCAAGAGTGTGACTGGGTGAGTGTGTGAAACTGTCCAAAAATGGGTGTGTTAGTGACTGAGTGAGAGTGTGTGGGTGACAGGCTGAATGAGAATGTGACTGGGTGAATGTGTGAATCTACCAATGAGTGTGTGAGTGACTGGGTGAATGTGTGAAACTGCCCATAGATAGGTGTGTAAGTGACTGAGTGAGAGTGTGTGGGTGACAGGGTGAATGAGAATGTGACTGGGTGAATGTGAGAATTTGCCAATGAGTGTGTGAGTGACTGGGTGAATGTATGAAACTGTCCATAGATAGATGTGTAAGTGACTGGGTGGGATTGTGTGAGTGACAGGGTGAATGAGAATGTGACTGGGTGAAGGTATGAATCTTCCAATGAGTGTGTGAGTGACTGGGTGAATGTGTGAAACTGTCAATTGATGTGAGCAAGAGTGTGACTGGGTGAATGTGTGAAACTGTCCAAAAATGGGTGTGTAAGAGACTGGGTGAGAGTGTGTGAGTGACAGGGTGAATGAGAATGTGACTGGGTGAATGTATGAACCTGCCAATGAGTGTGTGAGTGATTGGGTGAATGTGTGAAACTTTCCATAGATAGGTGTGTAAGTGACTGAGTGAGAGTGTGTGTGGGTGACAGGGTGAATGTGACTGGATAAAGGCATGAATCTTCCAACGAGTGTGTGAGTGACTCGGTGAATGAGAATGTGACTGGGTGAATGTGTGAACCTGCCAAAGAGTGTGCGAGTGACTGGGTGAATGTGTGAAACTCTCCATAGATAGGTGTGTAAGTGACTGGGTGAGAGTGTGTGAATGACTGGGTGCGTGAATCTGTCCACAGGTGTGAGTGTGTTTACGACAGGGTGAATGTGTGAAACTGTCCACAGGTGTGAGTGTGTGAGGGACAGGATGTGTGTGAACCTGTCCACAAGCGAATGTCTGAGTGACTGGGTGATTGTGTGAACCTGAGCACAAGTGAATGACTGGGTGAATGTGTGAAACCCTGTGATGGACTGGTACCATGTCCAGGGTGTTTTCCTGCCTTTGTTCCTGTGATTCCAAGATGAAACAGTTACCAAGGATGAATGAGTGAATATTGTTACGTATTATTAAATATATGAATAGGTTTAGTTGTTGCAGTTTTTTGTGATATGCTGTTGAATATATGCATCTGTTTCTTACGATGACATTAAAAATGAATCATTTGGGTGTAATATAGGGGATACCTAAAGCGTGGTCTCTGACTTGTGTGGCATTATCTGATTCAGTTTACTGTAGTAAAAATCTAAATGAGTCTGAATCAGTGGGGCATTGTTACATCCGTTAGCCTTTAACTGTCCAGCGGTGCAGATGAAAGAAAAATGGAGCAGCACCGGAGCGACGGAGAGAAAACCTCTCCTCAAATGAGACGTGGATGGGACGTGTGTAATGTTGCATACTCACCTGCTCACTGGAGGAGAAGAAGCTGGAGCAGTGCTCAGGGAGAAAATGATAATGGAGCTAAAGGTTACTGTTCCTCTACAGAGCATTGCCCCACTCTCCACCCCCACCCCCAATCCCACCAAGCCTCCTGCTCAGAAATCAAAGGAAATGTTACATCTGAATAAGCTGCTCACGCTTCATACTAATGACCTTGAAAGTGTCTTCAGCCACGCTCTGCATAAAGGCAGCAGGTAAGAGCCTGGCGGAGGAGCACAGACACATGCCTCACAGTGGGAGAAGGCACAAACACACAGATGCCACGAGCTGAAATATGTCAGCTGTCATTGCTGAAAACAAAGGAAACTTCGAATACACGGAGGGAAGTTCGTTTTGGTTTTTAACGCTGACTTTCTCCCTCGGTCTTCGGATCCACCACCTCAGCCACTTAAAATTCCACGAGAAACCTTGGCCGTTGCCGTGGAAAACTTTCAGGAAAAGGATGTGTGCCCGTTTCCGAGGGCTGGCGTAATGGCACGCCGGCGCCACTCGCAAAAGATTCAGGAGTGATTAATGAAAACTAATTTTTCATGGCAATTAAAATGATTAAAGCCGAAGGGCCTTTTTCGCCGCTGCTCTGAATTGCTCCAGGAACAAGGCGGCAACAAAGCTGAGAACCAAAATTGCATTAGTAGTGGAGGAGAACTGTATTAAAATGCAAATGTACAGCTGTTAATAGTTCTTCAAAAACCAATAATCCCCCACAGTCAGTCATGTGTCAGAATGGTTAATGGAAAAATATCCCAGAGGCATGCAGGGTCCTTTTTCCATTCCGCTTCTGATTAAACCAGAAATTCTGCGGAGGTAAAAGCAAGGGCTGAGACTGGGCTGGGATTGGCAGCAATAGTTTTAATGTTGGCCAAGAAACCAGAGCCCATTGTTCTGAAGGCTCCTGATTTCCAAGATATGCTCACTCCATCTCTCTCTCTTCCTCCTGGGATGGGCGTGCGGCGCTAACAAGGGGAAGCCGGCTGCTAAATCTGATCTAGAGGTATTAAAGACATTCATCATAGAGGTGTTTAGCAGGTAATTTGTATTGAGTAACGTTTGAATTAAATGCACATGATAGTCAGGCCCATAAATGAAGAGGAAGCCGGCCTGGACGAGGGAAGTGTCAGGCAGCGTCGTAATTGAATAAATAGTCTACTCGCTTATTCTGTCACTTAATTATGATTCCGCCTCAGGGTGTGTTTCAGAGATCGAAATGTTCTGACCCAGCAGAGGGGAGAAATGCACTTTTCTCTGGCTCCTGCGCGGGAGGAGGGGCACTTGATGGACCCAGCAAATGTACCGAGTGCATCATCATTTCATGCTTTCCATGGAGCCATCGACGATACGCCGAGAGTCTTGATCTTTGTATTAGCTGCTCGAGCGTAATGAGATCTGATCACACACAAGAGCCTGCTCCTAAGTGATCGTGTTTCATGGAAATTCTAATAAAAGTTGAGTGTGTCACTGACAGAATGTAAACAGGGAAATGGTGAACACTAATAGCTGAGCAATGCAATGAATCTTAGCCATAATGCCTCCGAGAACCCCTGTAGAAATGCTTTATAGAACAGGGTTATCGTCTGGTTTATATTGTTCTGTGACGTTTTAACACGGTTCTCTACACAACCCAGATACAGGCAATCAGCCCATTGTTTGGCATTCAGATTTTCCTTCTGTATTTTTACATAGAGTAACCCAAAATCCTTTCCTGAAACACAACACTTTACAGAATGGTCTCCAGATGATTAGTACAACCCTATTTCCAAAAGAGTTGGGACTTCGGGCAAAATGTAAATTTAAACTAAATGCAAATATATGAAAGTCACTTAAACCCTATATTTATTTTAAAATAGTACAAAGACAACTGTGTAAATGTTAGAATCTATTGTTTGTTGGAAAATATTTGCCCATTTTTAATTTGATGCCAGCAATACATTCCAAAAAATAACTTTTCCAAAAATGTAAATAGGTAAATAGGTAAATAACAGAGTTTGAGTGGATTTACTGACATGGTGCCACCAGTGGATGGGAGCTTACTCAGTGTTTGTAAAATAACTATGGATTAATGTTTGGAGCTCTTGCTGCTCACTAAACCAACTCATCACAAACAGGGCTTCATGAAGATGTGTAGACTTCCAGATGTGGTTTAGACCATGACTTATTTTGAACTGCTAAAAATAAATCAAATTAAGTAAACATGCTTCTGTGTAGCTTAATGCCGGCTGCAGCCATTTTAGGTTTATTAACATTATTGAGGGGGTTATTGGAAAATCATGTGAATGTGTTTTTTCTCAAACCATTCTTTGAAGTGTGATAGGAGTGACGTATTACAACACAGGATAATTAAAAACCAACCAGCATTTATCTGGAACGATAACATGATAACCGGCTTTGCTAGTTTGATTACTTCTCAACAACTGCATTTGAGTGGGACTCAAAACAAGCAGTGCACTATTTTGGAGGTCCTAAATTTTGTCGTGTTGTCTGAAAACAGTGCATTCTACTCAGTGAACTCAAACAATCCCAAAACCTTCATGAGGTAGTGTCTGAAATCATTCAATACGCTCCTAATTTTAGTTCACTACAGTAGTGCACTATGTAGTGAGTAATGTGGAGAATAGTGAGTAGGGGGAGCAATCTCAAACAAAGCGCAACATTGTCCTATAAAATACATACTGTAAACACTGCGTTAGCTCCTTCAGAAGGAAAGTTGAATATCTGTACATTGATAATAGAAACATTCTAATAAAATAAAAAAATAAACATTAAAATCTTGAGTTAAATGGGGATTAATGAAATAAATTGAATTGCAAATCTACAACTGAAATATGGTCCAATTATGCCCCCGGATTAAAGATACATATATTTATAATTGAGTGTCCCACCACAGAGTCTGTGAAAGGCCCCACCTCAGTGACTGCATGTCTGGAATATGATATTTATAGTTTATAATGATTATAGATTAGAAAAACCCATATATATCTACTCCAGTGTGCTATTACAAAAAGGTTTTATAACCCTCAATACATTGTTTATGTGCTTATATTGAGGCCACAGATTTTGAATATTGACAAATACCCACATATTTGTACACAACTCTGAGACTCAAAGCCTGATTAAAAAGTGAGCATCCAAAGTGAATTTAGGGAAAAAATCTCCAGACTGAGAAATCCTGTAGAAGCCCCCCACAGAGAGGCACTGAACACAGAAACCTGGCGTCATCTTTAATTACTGATAAGTTGTGAGCCAGCTAAACACAGTGGATTTCTCCCCGCGGAGGCTCTAATCACTTTAAAAGGGACGGCTGATCCTAACTGCAGAGTCAGAGGATTGTATGGCAGGTGCCACTGTGAGCTCCCAGAACAGACGCTATTGGCCCTCCGCTCTCAATCTCCCCCCATCCCTCTTTCTGGCACTGTAATATGCACCATCTGAAAAAAAGAGAGAGAAAGCCCTCTGTGGATTTCTCCGAAAACCGTTCAGCTGCTCTTTCAGGAAGAGGGAGGGCTTTTCTGGAAATAAGAATGAAAAATGAATGGAACGTTTCCAAATCCACACTGTATGGCCAACAGTCTGTAAACACCTGCTCGTCCAACACTTCTTCATTCTTTAAACATTAAGGGCATTAGTAAGCAGTTTGTCTCTTTGCGCTGCACTAATAGACATTTTAAGGCATGCTGTGAGGATTTGATTGCATTCAGCCTCAAGGAGATCAGCATATTGGAAAAAAAGGGCAACTCAAAACTTCACAACTCCAGAGAACACAGTTCCTCTTCTGCAGTGCTGGGAAGGCGGGGTTTATACCTCTATGGTTCGCACTGACCATGGTGACTACGATTATCATTGGGCATTACACACACTGTGATCAAATAGCCTGGTCTCAGTGTGAATTTGTACATGTTTCACTAAAAGATCCAGGATATTTTTGCAATGTGTACAAAACAAAGCTCACCTACCCAACAAGAAAATTCAGCCTTAGCCCTGTCAATGACCTGGGGTTCCCGATTGGCCCAGAAGTGTACGTGTTGGCCCAATCATCAGGAGGTTTCTGGTTTGATTCCTTGTGATCAAGCTCAGTAGTCCTAAGAGAGCTCAACTGGCTTTGCACTCTGGGTGGATGGGATGGGACCTTCCACATCACATGACCCATTCACAAAAGTACCTCTCTACACAGGAAGTCCAAATTGTACCTGTTTACTTGGCACTGTTTTCTGCACTTATGCCACTTTTAGGGCACTTAATATGTTTGCTTGTTGCCTTACAGCTGTGTCTCATTGTTTATTTCCAGGTCTGCCACAATATAATAAAATAGAAACCCTGAGCCTAACCTTAAGCTTAACATTAACTCGGATCATGAACCTAACCCTTAGTTTAAGCTCCAAAAGTTTGGAGGCAGCATTTATTATTTATTAATTTATTATTTTCTGCTCCTGCAGTTACATTACTGGCTCAAATTTGGAAGACCAATACATTTGCATGAATGTGAACACAGGCCTAAAAATGAAAACATTTCTGTAACACCAGAATTTAATGTATTTCTAGTAACTCAAAAAACTCAAGAAAATCAACTGATAAAACTTTCAGTATTTTATTCATATGTACATCTCCACCCCCAGTTTTTTGCCCTGAAAGTAACTGTGATCATACAGATGGTAAGTACTTATAATATATATATATATATATATATATATATATATATATATATATATATATATAATTTTTTGACAACTTTTACAGCCTCTGTACAAGAGCATAGGTTTCATGGGATTCACATCTACATCAGCAACATCATTTTCTTTGTCAGAGAAACCAAGAACAAGCATATATGGGATGGGGGAGGAGGGGCTTAGAGTGATGAGGGTTGTGGGGTAAAGCGCAGGGAGGAAGATCAACAGACAGTGGATGAGGGCATATACAGAAGCAGCTCCATCGGGGTCGACTATGTACAATACAAACCATTCATACAAATTAAGCTCTAAGATATAGAATTGGATACATTACGGTGTAGTATAATGGCAATGAGCAAGCCCTCCAACCACTGCTGGATCATATTAACACTACAGGAGACAGTGTGGCCTGGCTCATCCGGGATTAGTACAGTACCAGGGCATAGCTGAGGATCAACTGGGGTCTCTCAGGTTCTCAAATGTTCTTTTGTTTTCTTTCCTTAAAGGTAGAAAGCCTCTAGTCGAGGCTTATTTATCTCCCATAGAAGCCACAGAGTCACATCTATGTCCACAAATGTGTCACCGTATTTCTGGGGGTTATCCTTAGGGTCTTCGGCAGGTTTGTTTGTCTGTGTGTGTGGCTCCAGAAAGGATTCTGCAAAGACTGGGTGTAGTACATAAGGGGGTCTCGTGGACCTTTGACAGAGCAGCTGACGAGGGGAAATTTCTTTCGGATTCCAAACTACAAACGTCCCTACAACGCCACGTCTGCGGGGAACTGCCGGCCTTTCACTTTCACGTGTATTCAGTCGGGTTAAAAAACGAAAAGGACTAATTAAATCATCTATGTGGAATGTGTTTAAGAAATAAACACTTGTACAAATCAAAACACAGCAAAATGAAAAGATGATATTCCATAAATTTGGAAATAATAATAATAATAATAATAATAATAATAATAATAATAATAGCAAGAAGAAGGATGAAGAAGAAAGATAACTGGCAGTTGCCAGGATCTACTAACCCCTACAACTGTGAACAGATACAGTAATCTATGCCATAAAACCATCTAAAACAGCAATACATATAAAGAAACTAATCTAAAAATAATAACCAGACACCTTTAACTGAAATGCTATTCTTGTGTATGAAAAATTAAAGTATTTCATCAGATCTCGGGTCACTTTAGGTAGGCATGTTTGGGTCAGTATAAGAAACACATATCTGTTGTGCCTGGGGAGAGAGCCCCATCATTGCCTCTGTTGTCCTTCGCAAGAGGGGAGGGGCATCGATGGCAGGCCTCAGCCGGAGGGGAAGTAGGGGGTGTCGCTGTGGTAATTATAGTCCGGGCAGACTTTCTGCACCAGCTTGTAGTCGGTGCTGTAGAAGGAGATGTAGATGCAGATGACTTTGAAGGGCTTTGAGCAGAGCCAGGAGACATGGCTCTGCGTCTGCTCCTGGAAGCATGTCTTGGATGGGTCGAAGTTGCAGAGCGTGTTCTTTGAGCCCTTCTCCACTTTCTCATACTCGATGCGGCAGTTGAAGGACTTGGAGTCCTTGGCGTCGATGACGGACTGCTGCGCCGACAGATCGAACTCCACGATCTTGGTGGGCGGGACCAGGCTGACGGACACGTTCCCCTGGCCGGTGGAATTGTGGCGGAAGTAGACGCTGAAGGTACCATTGCCATGGTCCACGATCTTGCCGGTGATGAGGAGGTTGAGCTTGACCGTCTTGATGTTGGAGTGGAAGTCTCCCCAGCCGAACATCTTTTTGAACTTTCCCGTCTTGACCATGGGCCGCCTCTTGGCCCTGGGCCTGGAGTCCTGCAGGTCAGTGGTATTCCTCAGCCAGTCCCAAAGGTCCTGCTCCGAATAGGGCTCCGGTGTGTCATAGCGCAGGTCCAGAGCTGTGGCGTTCTCCTTCCCGTGCAGAGTCTGTGACAGGAGCCGACTGATGGACAAGTCCTTGTTGCTTTCTGTCCATATGTGCTTTAACGTTGATTTGGGGCTTCCTGACTTTAGTAACTCGGATTTCCCCGGGATGGAACCATGAACACTTGAAACCTAGGGAGACAATGGAGGAGATACACAGTCAGAAAATAATGGAAAAGGCGTAAGTTATAATTCCTGTCAAACAATGCAGTTGTTATAATATTTCGCAATTAAATTAGTAACAATTTAAAAAAAATAAATGATCAAAATTAATGTCACTTGAGAAATGTAAAATCATGGAATTCCCACAGAGCAGGAGCATGTTTTCTCTTCATATGAACAGTATAGTGTTAGAACTTTTATGATGCTAACTGTGTTAGAACTTTTATGATGAGCTAATAAAAAAATGACAATAAATGTCTTGGACCACTGCAATTATACGACCAGATGTCTTTTATACATAGAATGATATCACAAGAGCTGGAGTTATCACTGCATTTAGGAATCTTTTACTCAGGGTGCAAGGGAACAAGCAATAATTCAGGCTTGGTGTATGGTGTAATCGGCAGAGCCCTTATCCACACTCCCCTTAAACCTTCTGATGGTGGATAATGCTCTGCTCGTGTAAATCCCCTTACACCAAGACCAAAGCACCCATAAACACAAACACAAAAAACACCCACCCATGAAACACACAACTACAACATAAACCCCCTTAAATAATCCCCAAAACAGCCCCAAACTAATGAAAGTGTGGGCACAAAGCATGCTGGGAACTCCCTCCATGAGCTGCCCAGCCCCTCCCACACTCTGCACTGCTACAATATTCTGCAGGTGGAGGAAATTGACAAGATTGTTTTAGCTGAGGGTTTTCAGGCAACTTTTCAAAAATAACTCACAATTAGCTGTTTACACCAAAAGAACTTTGGTCCTTGGACTGGTTCTGTTTCAGATTTTTGGAACCTTGGTGTTCTCCAGCAAACCGGCCCCCAGCGTTTCGACCAATTTAGATGGAAAACAAGGACGTTACAGAGTTGTTCAGTTCCAGCGTCAACTGTGGCAGCATTCTGAGGCCCCAGAATCACACAAACTGAGCATGTTCTTGTTTTATTTCCCAGTATTTATTTACATAATGTGCTGTAAATAAATAACACATGGTGGGATAGCAATTTATTCTGAAGCTCGACACACCCACGAACAATGTCATGGTTCATGATGAAATACCTACTGTCCTTTGGTTCCAGCTGGGATTTAATTTTTTGGTAATGGAAATTAATGGGGGGAGCTTGGGAGGAATATGTTTTGATACCTCTGGCTTAAATTGATTTTAAAAGTATACACACTATCCCAGGTGTAAAGAGACCTGTTTTTAAATAGGAAAATGACATAAAAAGCCTAACATCTACACAATGTGGGGAAAAAAACTCCAATATAATATGGCACAAATGTGTCCTTTTATGAAAAACGCTGAATATATTACCATCGTGCATAGTATACCATCGTGGTGACATTATAATACCCCCCCCACACACACACATCCCAATCCCCCAGGTATTTTAGACTGAGATTGTAAAAGCAGCTGAGCGTTTAATTTAGCATTGTGCGCTATGAGAAATCCGAGCAGATATCCATCTTCAGTTCCACAGATATTGACTCCCACCTCTTTACTCGAGCATGTAGCATCCCATAAAAAAAGAAACAGACCCAATAGATTTGGAGGGTGAAAGAGATAATCGATCCTAGCTGCAAGCTCCAATCTGGAAGAGTATTAGCTGACAGCACCCATCTGGGAAATGGAGAAGAGCGTTGCAAATGAGAAAAGTGAACACAGCGATCAAAGTTCAAACAGCATTGTTCTATGCCTCTGCTCTAGCAGTACAGAGGTAGAGGAGGTGGTGGAGGTAGTGGCGCTAAAAGGATCTCCAGCAGCTTGGCCTGATAGTGGCGGCAGGCATTGAGTGAGTAAAGAGCAGACTATTAACCAGCGAGTGCTCCTTGAATTGATGATTGATGAACCCCTGAGGTTCTCTCCATTTAGTGCCAATGAGTGGAATTAGGTTCATACAGAGCACGGCGGAGCGCTGTGACATTGATTGCCTGATTTCTACTGTAAGACGTGACAGCAGATCCGTCTTGCCGTAGTTTTTGCATCTGGTGGGCTGCCCCCAGGATCGATAGTTAGAAAATAAGGTTTCGCTACCAATCAGGCTGACCCTTCGGATGGAATTGCCTCACACAGCGCGTGTCAGCATCAGGGCGATGGAGGCCACTTTTAAACACTGCCTTTGGTGGAGAGAGGGTGGGCCGGGGCAGCTCACCTGAGAAATCCACAGATGAAAAATAGAAGCAATCAATAACTGACCTTAAGATTGCTTAAGATTGCTTTGAATTGCAAATCAGGAGATATTCGTGCTCAAACAACCCACAAGTCCAGGGGCTGCTGGAATAAAGGCCTGCTTCAAGTGTTCAGCTCAACAACTCCAGCAATGCATTAAAGCTTTACACGCAGCCAATCAATCTCAGCGCTGGAACACAGATCATCCGAACGGTTCTTCTAACTTACCCTTTACATACTTCATTAAACTCGCTGCCCACAGCTCGTATTGATTAAGAGCTCTGGGGAATGAGTTGAATATTTTTTTTTTTCAGAAGAAAAGACTATTAAAAAAAAAAGAAAACCATAATGAAGATCAATTACTCTTCATCTCACCTGGGATAATGGGCCAGTCAGCCTTTGCCCTTTGTTGAAACAGTGTAATGATGTGTGTTTTATGGCCGGTGAGGACATGCTTGGGAAGCATGATTAAAGACTCCAGTCAATTATTTATGGCCAATAACTGGAGGGAAAATATACATTCACTGAGCGAGCAACTCTGAAAGAGCAATTTTGCATACAGTTCATTGCAGCCTGGTGAAGGGTGAGTGCACACGCACTGATGAATAGACCTTTACAAACGCAGGGTGCATGTGGACACCTGAGCTTGCTTTATTATAAATGTCAGAACAACAGCAAAGTCATTCTCCAAAGTCCAGTTCAGCTGTACTCTGACTGGGGCAGACATCTCTTTAACCTGTGTTTGTCTGTTTCAGTTACACTCTCTGTACAGTCCCTAAAGGTCTGGCCTGGGTACAAACTGGGGAAGTGTGAAACATGAAAGTGATAATAGGCAGTAATCACACACACACCCATTATTCATTGTAAAATAATGTACAAAATATGACTGGAGTGCTCTAGAGACCCTGTTGAGTTAACTCCTGGAATGTAATTTAGAATTAGAATCAGAATCAGAGTCACTTTACTGGCCACTGTGCTTGCACACAGATGAGTTTGTTCTCCGCATTTAACCCAGTCTGTGTAGTGAAACATTTACACACACACTAGTGAACACTAGGGGGCAGTGAGCACACATGCTCGGAGCAGTGGGTGGCCCTAGCCATGGCGCCTGGGGAGCAGTTGGGGGTTAGGTCCCTTGCTCAAGGGCACCTCAGTCATGACCTGCCGGTTCTGGGGATGGAACCGGCCTTTAGCTGCTGAAAGACATTATAATGCACTATCAGACAAATTGTCACTGTGGTGATACCCTCAAGGGTACATAATTGTACCTCATTCTATTAAAATTGTAGATTTTTAAGTTGATTTCATACGCCCCATTTCATCTCCAGGACTTGTATGAAGTTCTTTATTTTACATATTTCTGTAATTAAGGATTACAAATATTCATCTCCCCTTCTGGAGAAGAGAATGTAATCCACTGCTGTACTTTTAACTGACAGTTTACACTGACAGCGTATACCTTTAGTGACCAGTAATGTTTTATGGCAGTGTACGATAGAGAATAAGTTCAAAATGCATGCACATTTTAAATGACAATACCCACTGTCTGAAAAAACTACAATTTCCATCATGAATACGCTAGAGTGTAAAGCATGTTTGCACAGCAGTTCTGTGAATGTGACTCCCAGTGTGTCCATTGTCCTGCTGGAGTTGGGCTGAGAGCCAGTCTGTCTGCTGGAGCTTCATACAACCAGCTGCAGCGTGCACCTGAGGGGACAGTGCATCTGGTAAACATGGGTAAGGGATGGCCAGGGCCAAGCCCTGAACCCCCAGCAATGACAGACAAACAGACGCAAACAGCTGGACTCCCCCAGGCACTGGACTGCTCACGGTCAGCAGGAGCATCATGTGGACATGCCTTATGTGTCTTAACAGTTCTGATCACTTTGCCCAAATGATGTTGGATGTGTGGATGGCAGTAGCAAAAGTGTGGTGTAATATATGAAACTGTTATTAATGTGTGTATGTATGTATATATGTCATTGCTTTGCAACAAATCTAGCACCAACTCTATATCTGCTCTGTACTCTGTATTTAAGGGGTTAAGCCTGTAGCCAGAGGCTTTCCACCAGACGAAACTGATCTGGAGTTGGAAAATAAAGATTATCAGTATTATGCTGCCCGTTCTTCGCATTCATAATTGTCAGTCAGATGTTACAAGGCATTCCGTGTCTACTTCATTAAAAGTCTCCCAGAAAAGTCTAGCCCTGTGCAGTTCTCAGTCTCCCATGTATACTCCCTGATGCTTGTTTTTGATTGTAGCTGAATGCATCAGTGGTCTCGATACCACCGGGGAGTCCGCCGGTACACAAAATAAATAGAGGAGCGCTCGCTCTCACGCAGTCTGACATATTGATATGTCAAATAACTTTCAAGAGCCAGAGCCTCATCACTGCACTGTAAATATTACACATCTGGCCAGATAAGGTGAGGAAAACATCAGGAGACAGGTTCTGAAGGGGGTCCAACAGCATGACTTTCATGTGCACACACCAAGGCTCTGAATTCACCCTTCTTCTAATTAAACCAAGTACAATGCCATGTTCAATATCAAACACGTAAACAGCAGCATGAGCTGAACAGACGTCAAACATGGACTAATGAGCTGAATTACCTCATGAAAATATTATTTAGCATTGAGAGTGAGCGCTCTAGCTCAGGCAGTTGATGTAGAATTGATCAGATCTGACAATATCCATCTGGCTTAAAGCATAGTTTAGATCAGGGCTTTTGACTGGAGGAACAGACCGCTCTAAAAGCAGGCATTAGAAGATGCTTGTTTTGCGCTGAAGCAGAGCCAGATTCCAGTAGTAATTAAAGTTAGTGGATTAAATGGAATAATTACAGAAGCTAATTCGGAAAAAGCAATTATGCTATTGCCACACATTTGTGTTTCCATCTAAGTGTTAATTTGCACTAATCAAGGTATTAATATGCATCAATAAGTCAATTAGAGCCCTAGCTGGCATTTAAGCTGCGTCACGTGTTGGTTATTGACATTTCTGTCACCAGATTTATTTGTCTTTGAAAGCACAGAGTTCCCATGTGGAAATGTGGTGTCTTTCTCTTCTTTCTCATGGGGATTTGTTAAAGTAACAGATTTAGGGTTGACCTCTTCAATACAGATTCAGGCTGACCCTTTCATTCAGTGAGGAGGGCATTGTGTAAACCTGGAGGTCTTCCAGAAAAATTGCCAAACAATAATAAGAATTCACAAAAGACAGATGGAAAATGAGATCGTAGGAAACGTACTACGAAAGCAATCAAATGTAGTTGTGTCTGAATCTCATGAAGAGAGTTCAGGGTAGTAGCCTTGCACAACGTGGCCATGCTCACTATTGTATCTTCAGCAGAGCCAGTCCATGACATATCCAGGAGACTGAAGGCTAACTGAAGGCCGGGTAATAACAGGCATTGTGTCCGCAGTTTGCCCAACAAGAGTAGAGCGGGTATTATGTTTTGTGTAGTGGAGTATGTTGTGTAATATCAGGAGTTGAGACCCTGGGTAATCCATAATAATTCTCCTTATACACAGCAGGGACAGTGTAAGATGTTCTTAATATATTTAGAATAAATACATCTCTTTAATCAGAGCACAAACAACAACAAAAATTTAAAGGATCCTTCAGTGGAAGGTTAGTCTTCAGAACATGGATTCATATTCACTCACTGCACCTATGCTCCATCCACAAATGTTGTGCCGTTGCTGGGTTGGAGAGCTTGGTAATGAGCTTGTGGTATAGACTTGCAATCATTGTTTTTCCAGTGTAATGTTGTTACTGCATATTCCTATGTTATTTATTAACTAGTTGAAACTCGTACGTTGAAAGCAATAATGTTTTTGCCACCATGTAAATTATAATACTGTAAACTTCTACATGTGTATAAAATAAATATACAAACATATACAAAACTCAAAATGGTACTGGTATGTTTCTGTTTAACTAAAGGTACTAACCGTGTGTATATACATATCGATATATATATATATATACCCTTACAATTCCAACTGTGTGTTCCTTAACAACTGCAACCCTGAAATGGATAAGCGGAAAAGATAGTGTCCTGAAGTCAAGGGTAGGGAGGAGGGAGGGTCTCTAAAAGATACACAGTGTAGTTTCAGCAGTTCTGAGCCAAGGTTAGCAAAACAGAGGCTCTATTCTCCTTATTACACCTCAGTGAAGCATAACAATGGTTTTGAAGCTACATTTATAAGATATATATATTGTCTAGAATTGCTTTAATATGAATAGATGGATGTTCTCATAACAGAAAAATTCAAAAGATATAAACTACATACATTACCCAGAATTGAAACAGTGAGTATAAACTTCTAAAAAATGGAATATGTTTCCTAACTAAATGTACTAAGCCATACTCTTGAGTTTTTCACAGAGGGGGACTATTTTAGCTTATATCTAAACCTGCCCACTTCAGTTTCTCAGTAAGTAGAACAGGATTTTTGCAAATGTTCTGTAGATCTTATCCCACCCTAGCAATAATAATTAGTTATAGAGTTTAGTGGAGAACAAATCCTCTGGTGTAGCATAGTGGATAACACCAGCTCTATGAATGTGGCAGGCTTTGGAGTCCTTGGGAAAGACTCCTAATGCTACATTCACCTACATCCATCTGTAACATGAAAAAAGATAGATGAGGCCATCTTCTAAACATATAAATATACATATAAAAGGCCATGCATATTTCCAGCTCAGCCACCTCCCTCTTTCCTGAGCGTTCTGCAACGTTTGAACTTTGAGAAAAGTGTCTCCTTCCCAACAGGCTGATTCCTAAACTAGATCCCCATGCTGTGGCCAGTCTGCGAGAAATGAAAAGGAGAGGTGTAAATGAAGATGGATTCCAGCTATAATCCACTACTGCTAACAAAGCATTGAGCAGGCTCTTCCTTTGGCTTCCCTCCGGTGTGCGTTGGTTAGGGGAAGCACAGAAGCATGGAGCAGCAGCCCATTAGCGCCATGACGAGGCACTGGGCTCTGGGATAAGCTGCTGGGGCAGGGATGCATGAGACCCAGAGGAGGAGCTGGACAGCTGCTAAGCAGCACTGTAATATCACACTGTGTCCATGCACTAGAACTGCCTAATGGCCTTGTAAGAAGGCTGTTAGATGCACCATTAAAGCAGGCTCCTTTGTCTAAAAGCATGTGTGTGTGTGTGTGGATGTGTGTATGCAAGTGGATGTCTAAGAATGTGTGCATCTGCATACTAAAATGAACACAGGCTCTTTTGCCACAAAATTAATAGCCACACCAGTAAGAAAGCTTATTTAAAGTGTTTAAGTCCAGACTCTGGAACAGACAGCTCTTAACAGCATTTAAACATCTTAGAATCCGGTTTTAATCACTCCACTTCTCTGTTCTATTAATATTTTATGATTTGCTGTGGACTGAGAGCAATCATTGCATAAATTCAAAAAGATTGCAAAGCTTTGTAATTCATATTTATCTTCATAATAAGCAGAGGACACTAATCAGGGCAGGAATGCAGTCACACGAAATAAAATTGAATGCTGTCTCTATTGCTTTCAATAGTCTTAATTTGTTCTTGTGCACCCATTTGTTGTTGGTCAAAAATCTCTGATTAACTAAAGAGAAAAAAAGCCACCGCCGACTAATGGTTGAATGAAATGTAAAAAGTGTTTTATTCTAATTTCAGATCATTTCTGTCAGTCCATTCATCATTGAATTTTCACAGATTGAGGTGTTCCAGACCGTGCCACAGAATGGAAACTAACAAAAAGGAAGCTCAAATACTTTGTTCCTGCAGCAGTGATATATTACACATATATTATCCTCAGCACATTTACCATGTCACACATTTGCTGTTGCATCACAGGTGCAGCAGCAGTGTTGAGAAATAGCTAGCAATATGTAGCTGTTATAGGAAATTTAATCAAGTTATATTCAAAAGGCAAAACTAAGAAACAGGTCAAAATACCATAATATACAAAATACACAAGAAAAAAACCCCAGAAAGACTCAGCAAGAGAATGTATCAACAGAACAAAGCTAAGGTTAGAAATACTGTGAAGACCAGATGAAGTAACGCCAGTAATGCACAATACACAGAACACAACAATACTACGCAAAGAGCTGTTCTGAGAGAGCCGTTTAAATAGTCACAGACAGGTAAAAGCAATTTAGTACTTTAGATAAAATCGTCTCCTGCTCTGGTTTGTGAATGAGTTACAACTGACCATCAGGTGACACTTCAGTAGTCTTGAGAGTTATAGTCTGTAGTGAAAAGTACGGTAAAAAGAGAGACCCATGTGACAGTAGTGAAATTACTAGCTTAAATACTTTTGTTTTAGCAAACTTGTTGGTAGCAAATTTATTTTTAGAAACATTCATTGTTTTAAACTGTAAACAAGAGCAGAAACTTAACAGTGTATCACAGTGGACTGTTTAACTGACAGCTGGCAGCATCCAAAATATGTTCCTCTTATACTTCATAATCTTTAGTGGACAAAAGACACATTTCTTTTACACAAAAGCTTAATGAAAAAATGATTAGATATTACAAATAAAATGATCTCTACTACAGTTTACCTCAAAGTGTTTTACACTGCAAATTCACCAGTGCTAAATCAACACTATTAATAATTCAATACTAAGTAAATACTAATAGTGTTGATTTAACACTGGTAAATTTGCTGTGTAGACTTTTTTTTAATGGAATTCACTGGACTTTAATTATTAATTATTATGATTTAACCATAAAACAAACACATTGAATTTGTTTTGAAGTAGCTTTAATATTGTTTCTCAGTAGCTTTTAGTTTATTTATTTTTAGAGAGCAGCTTGGCTGTAGGCTTAGTTCCATTTAATCACAAGTGTCTAGATTATTACAATTTTCAGTTTTCATTTCTCATGAGTAGATATAATAATATTTGAATTGATACTGGAGTGATAATCTGTTCCAAACAAGACTCGCACATATCTTTAATCCAGTTTTAAGATGTTTACATGGCTGCTTAGTGACAAAACACTTGTAAATAATCAGCATAAATATGAACTAGAAATTACAATGTATTTTGAGTTTTATTATCTACAAGCCAGTTTGACTGCATTCATTACATTGTTGACATTGAAAGACTATCTATAGGATAGAGGAACATGGTAAGTAGAGGTGGTCCATCACTTTCTGCCTTGAAAATCATTGAGGACCACCACTGAGTTTGGTAGAAACGGTAGGCCATTTGGGGATTTTTTTGAAAGATATATATATGATACCGATGTAATAAACCATGATGTCACACAGTATGCGGGGCACGTACAGACAGGAGCCTGTATGCCATCATTGAACATCTTTTTTAACATTCATTCCTTTTCCCCTTCCCTCAGTCAAGCTCCTCAGCCAAGTGTTTTACATGTTGTCACCCGAGCTGAAACTAATTCATGTGGCAGCCTCTGTGCTCCTCCACAAAAGGCCTTTTTTTAAAATGCGCGACATGAAAATCCTGGCGAAATATCAGTGCGAGGTTTGAATTCATCCGAACGCTGCAGCAGTCGACAGTAATGCGGTGAAATGGTGATTTTCTTCCCGAGCAAAGTCAGTCGGTTCTCGCAAGAGATATTTACTGGGGAAATCTCGAGACTAATGTGTCCTGAGGCCCCATAAATCAAAGCAGGCTTTCCTTTGTCAGCATCACAGATGGCCCCGCCGCCCAATCACCCCAATTAAGAGGCGAGGAGGCAAACAAGAGGAGTGCGTACACAGCGAGAGAGAGAGGGAGAGGGAGTAACAGGGAGAGAGGGGGGAGAGAGAGAGAGAGGGAGAGGGCACCTGTTCTGCTGTCGTATCCGGGCCTCTTCTGATCAGTGACTCTGGGCCTTCCTCTGAGCCACTCCAGGCTTGAATTAATGACGCCAAACAAAGCCAGCGCGAGGATCCTCTCAGCTATTTGTGGGAGCCTTTCTCTCCACTCCTCTTCCTCTGAACTAATCTTCAATGTCACACTTAATGAGATTTTGGGATGGAATAATAAACTGAAGCTGTGCTGCTCTTCTGCAAATGAATTCTTTCTCTCCCCCTTTTTTTTTTTGATTCCTTCAGACCTGGATCCCCTCATGGATCATTACATGTCTGCAGTGGCTATATACTGAGACAGACAGCAGAAAGGCACCCCATTGAAAACAGGAAAACTTAAAGCTTGAATGACTCCCTTATGACAGTGTTTCCAGCAGCTCCCTGCCATTCATACATCCTTAACTCAACATATTTTAATTACCAAGTTTACAGTGTGAATCTGTTACTGCTGTGATGACAACTGACATAGCCACAGTGCACAAAGACACAGCTACACAAACGAGTTCATTAATGAAGTTGCAGGAAAAGTCTAAGGTAAATGGGACAAGTTCTAACCATTTTCCACAAGTGAACAGTCTGTGGCATGTCAAAACACCCGAGCAGTGCTCTCCCCCTGGTACAAACAGGCCTCTTCAAAAGGCTTCAGCGACCTGTTCCTTTAAATGAGAATGAGCCACGGCTCAGTGCAGCACGAGAGCCCAGGAGTGAAGAGTGAGGAGCATTTTCTTGTTCTCTTTCCTCTCGGTTCTCCATATTTAATTAGTACTCTTAATTTTCTGGCCTCGCTGTTTTTGTTGAACCCATTTAACTTTGTGTTTGCACTCTGACATTAAAGCAGTTCCAGTGCTGTGATTGGAGAGACTCAGATGAGCATGCGGGACAATAATAAAGGTTCACTGAACAGTGATTTTTTTGATAATATGTCCTCTTTAAAGATCTCATCAAAAGCCACCTCCAAGAATCATAAAGGCATTATTTTATAGGTTTTCCAAATTATTCGTTATTATTTTTATTCGTTGGTTGATGGAGTTACTGAAATAAAGGAATTCAGTCACATACTAAATTTGTCATGATTCCAGTTTTTACACTGGGACACCAATAGCAGGTGTAATTGTGTGAAAACAAAATACCAAAATTATGGTACAAATATATTGTTACAATCGCTAAGTTTAAAGCTCTTGGAAACAAAAACAAATACAAATATATATATATATATGTCGGTCATCAATCTTAAACTTGCTTACCCTGGTAAGAAAAATAGGTCGACAAGAAAAGGCCATTTGACTGCTATGCACAGTAACCAAACATAGACCACTGATTCTCTGTGGCTTTGTAGGTTTTTCAAATCATGCTGCAACAAAAACACACCCACAGGAAACAAACCTGAATGCACTGGAATACTGAATCTGCAGAATCTTTTTTTTTTTTTTTTTGAAGTGCTATGAATGTCATAAACATTGTTTAAACCAGTGGCTTCTTGTTGGTAGTAAAACTGCTTCCTATTAATCCCAGGGATATAGACAATATATCTATTAATAATGATATGATAATGTTTCATAGCTATATTTTTGGTGATTTTTAGTGGCTATTCTCTCACTAATATTTAAGCGAATTAAACTCTTAACCTGTGGATTGTGCTATGAAATGTCTGCCCATCAGATTATAGCTAGGACTCTATAATTCAGATAGAATTTAACATCTGCATAATATTAGCACGAAGAAGCTTTGCAGCCATGCAACCCTTTCACAAACACTCCCTGCAGAACTTGCCTGAAAGTATTGCTTAAGGCACTACAGCAGAAAGGCTTCACCCTGCTGATAATGTCAGTCTTGTCTGGTGGAATATTTGCGCTGAGTGTGTTTTCCGAAGTGCTGGAGAAGGTTCAGGAGTCAGGTGAAGAGGAGCGCTCTCCAGGGAGGCGCACATTATAATGCACAATCCTCGTTCCAAATCAAATTAAGCCTGTAATCCAATAAACTGCCATTTCTGCTGTGAGTGACCCCACAGGACCTCATTTCAAATCCATGACAAGCTTTAATCAATATGATTTAGTGGTTGAGGACACAAATAACTGAGGCAGGGAGAGGGGGAGCGCTGTAGCGGCACTGCGGCGGCCTGCCGTCTGCGGCTGAGCTTTTACACACCACTGCGGTTTGTTACAGTCCAGCATTGATTTGTGGATAAAATGGCACTGGAGAGGCGATGGTAGAGAGAGAGACAGAGAGAGAGAGAGAGAGAGAGAGAGAGAGAGAGAGAGAGAGAGAGAGAGAGAGAGAGAGAGAATCTACAGAATAGATAGAGACTGATATCATGATAACCCCCTCAAGGGGCATTTAACTGAATGCCAGTGATCAATATGCTGGTGTCCATTCGGACAGGCCATCGACAGGGCCACTTACAGTGTATAGGATCTGACAGTCCGACTCTAACCTACCTGGGGGGCGGGGGTGGATGTGTATGGAGTGGGAGTCTCCATACACATTTGATTTGGTTCCTCGTTTCTTTGCACGATGACTAAAACCAGCTGCAATCAAACCAGCCGCTGATACGCAGCTCCAGCGATAGTGGCCTGATGCTTTATTTGTTCATGTAAACACTGCCAAAACAATGCAATCATCAGTGTTTGAGCATGATTCGTATAATTTTTTCAGCTGAACCGCAGGATTAAACCTGAAATGAAGAGCAAATACCAGGCTGCCTTTTTCCCGGCCCAGCGTGATTCCCTTTGTATTTCAGCTGCGGGCCATTTAGGTTTGTGTACGTGTGGGAATGTGTGTGTGTGTGTGTGTGAAGCTGATAAGGAGAGAGAGAGAGAGAGAGTGTGTGTAACAACGTGCAAACTGCGTTCTCGAGTGCACGGAACATTTCTTTTACCCTTTAAAAGAAAATGGAACAAGAGGGAAAAACACGCTAATAGGAATTGGTAAAAGAAAAAAAAAGTACTCTACAAAAATAATTGCATAATCTACAAAAGCACTTGTAATGAAGGCTACGGCAAGTGGGCAGGAGTCACCGAGGGGGAGCCTCCTCCCAAAATGTAAAAAAAAGAGAGAGAGAGAGAGTGAGAGTGAGAATAAAAACCCTGAAACCTAATGAAATTTAAGCGGTGAAACCTGAGACAGTCAAGCTTATCACTTCCCTCCAATTACACTTGGCTAAATTGCTTTCCATTCAAGCCATGTGGCGCAGTCTGTGCTGCTTTCAGGCTCACGTTCAGCACAATGAAGCCCAGCTCTGCTACCTGACCACCTCTCGCTCTGAGGCTCAGGCTCCTGAAGGCCTGAGAGATTTAATACATCGCAGCCTATCGGATAGACAGGCCGCTTCTCCTCAATAAGAGCTAAAGCCGGCCCCATATTCATAAAGAAGCCGGGTATAAGCGAGGCCCTAGACGGACCCCGAAGCCAGTAAACTAATGCAATTTCCTGCTGAAAGGCTGTTGAGTCCAGCTGAGCCAGACAGACCCTGGTGAGTTTACTGCAGAGATAAACCGGCCCATATTTGTGCTCTTCAAAGTGGGGGTACTAAATCCATCCAAATTCCCAAGGTCTAGCAGTAGCCACCAATTCTGCTTACAGCTTGTCCTGACCAAAATGTCCACTGCAAGACACAGCACCTCCTAAACACACTTTTCAGAATATGTATTAAACCAGAACAAAAAAATTATATACTGCTTTATATATATATATAGTTTAAGCATTGCATATCATTATATTAATAGGTTGTTTGCCGCAATAAAAGCCTCTGCTGCTGTTCCAGCAAAACTAGAGTATTATACTAGACATTGGAACATTCCTTTGAGCATTTGATCCCATTGGATCATCATGGGATGCCATGGGAACTTCATTTGATCCCATTGGAACATCACTGAGGTTCTGTACGAATGCTGGATGATGAGTTCTGGATCACAAACACCACTCCAGCTCACCCCAAACATGTTGGATGGAGCTTGTTCACAAAGAAGAATGCAATTCCAGTGTTCTACACCCCTCTAGTCCTAACTCGGCATTGCCCACTAAATTCCATGCTTTTCTATGGAGACAGCAGTTGTGCAGCTGAATGTCTCCACTGTAGCTGTATTTTTTGGACTAATAGTTTATTATCATCAGCCACTTTATTTATTTATTTAGTGTGGGTCTGAAAGGACATGGGGTATGGCAATAAAAACACTGCAGTGAAGAAAACGAGGAATGTGCAAATCCATCAATCATTCATGCTCAAGGACTCACAATGGTGTGGCATGGTATTCAAACCTAATCCTGAGTGGACAGTGGTGTTAGCCACTGTGCTATCACTTCCTTACCCTTTGATCCTCGTGGATGTGTGTAAGACGTTTATGTTGATAGTCTTCAGCTAATAAGGCTCCATAGTTTTTACTCCAAATATAGCCCAGCTCAAAACACTCATCTTAGAAAGGAATGCCCGCTGACTAGTAGGGGTCAAAGCATTAGAACGAAGCCTGTGGGGACATCGAGGGGGTCATTGTCATTGTCTTGCGTGTCTCAGAGTGGTGGGGTTTTGCGGTATATTTGAGTATTGAATCAATACACAGAGATACAGCAGCTGTTGTTCTGGATGGCGCTCCACTGCTCTGACTTTCTTTATTACAGTGACATCATTATAACCTTGTTTCCCTTTTCATTTCAGTCGCCAGTGCCAGCCACTGACTGAACCTCGAATACATGAAAGAGGCAGGAGTGTATGCTTGGGAAAGACCTTGTGTCGACACAAGATACAGGAGCCCTGTGTGCAGTTATGCAAATAAAACAGTGCTTTAATTTGGGACAAAGGGACGTGGGAAAGGATTCATCCACCAGGTCTTTCCCTTATTGTCCAGACACAAAGAGTTCATCCTGAAAGGACTGTTTAAACTTCTGCCTTTATTATTCTGGCATCTCTCTCTCTCATCTGCACTGACCCGCTCTTCATCCAGGCAGACCACCTGGCTCCTTTCATTTTCAAAGTCTCAGTTTAGTAGAAATGGATTATATACGTGAACATGTTCATTTTGACAGGAAAAATAAGGCCCACACAAGGGAAAAATAATAAATAAATAATGGTGTACATTTTAATGCGCCCTACTAGTCAAAGGTTTGGGCACCCATGGGGTGTTGCCACAGTGGGTAAGCTGATCTTCCTGGATTGGGAGCAACACTAGGAGCACCCAGACCAGCCCAACACCCAACACTGGGAACAGAACAACACACCGAGCTCCACACAGACAGTGACCAATGGTGAGGACCATATCCCAAACCTCCAGGACTCAGAGCTGTGCAGCAGTGACATCCCACACTGAATCTCATCCACTTTTCAAGTTTCCCGAATCAGACGGTGAATAGTTTAAATGAAATTCAGCGTGGTCAGACCTGACCATGGGCCGTTCTGTCTCTATAGAAACAATAGAACTGGGTGGGGTTCCTACATTGTGAACTAAGAGGCAAATATGTATAAAACCCATTCACAGTAAAATAGAGTTGAATTAACCTAACTTTTTCAGAGTATTGAACAGCAGTGCGGAATAATCCTGCCACACCTGGACGCCTCTTTAATGTAAGAAGAGAGAAGACGAGGTGTGTGAAAGCCTGTAATTCACTGCTGCTGCTTCACTGAGTCCTGACAAGGGGCTGCGTAGGATTCCCATCATGCATCTGGGTGCTTGACTGTGCTGGCTGAAGACGTTCAGATCTGCTTATGTTCTTCTGAGTGAGATACACACACACACAGCATCTGTTGTGTGTTGTGTGTGTGTATGTGTGTGTACGAGAGAGAGAGAGAGAGAGAGAGAGAGAGAGAGAGAGCTCACAAAGCAGAGAAAGAAACAAAGATAGAATTAGAGAGAGAGAGAGAGAGAGAGAGAGAGAGAGAGAGAGAGAGAGAGAGAGAGAGAGCAGAATGAAATAGGGAAAAGAGCAGAAAAGATTCATTGAGTCTGGCTTGCGTTTGCGGCGGCGCGGGAGAGCGGCAGCATTACAGATGAAAGTGGATTTTGTATGCTAGATTTAACCTTAAATGGTTTCGCCACGCGCCGCTATCAACTCTCACTATTGTGCAGAGAGGGTCACCTCCCAGTCTCCATTCTCCTGATGGGAAATACCATTCTCCATGCAGATACACACTCGCACACCACACCACTTAGTGAAACTTAGCAGGTAACCCCTATTCTTCCCCCACACTGCACCCAACAATAGGGATTTCTCCTTCTCAGCTGCTCCTTTCCTGCCACTTTACTTCACTTTCACTTCGGGAAGGAGTACAGTGTCTGTCAAATACAGAAAGGAATAATAAGATCTTCTTGAAAGACTAAATTAAAACTTTCACTTCTACCAAGAGCCGACTCAGGGGAGTCTGTGCCCTAAGAGTCAACAGGCAGAAATAAAAGCCAATGCAGCTATTTGTATTTAATCAGTAATAAAAGTATCTACACTGCTTTTAATTGTATTTCATTCATTCATTCATTCATTATCTGTAACCCTTATCCAGTTCAGGGTCATGGTGTGTCCAGAGCCTACCTGGAATCATTGGGCGCAAGGCGGGAATACACCCTGGAGGGGGCGCCAGTCCTTCACAGGGTGACACACACACATTCACTCACACCTACGGACACTTTTGAGTCGCCAACGTGTGTTTTTGGCTAAATCCAGCACCTTAGACCACTCAGCCACACTACCGTATTATTAATATTTCGTATAAAATATACATTCCAATAAGTGAAAAATATCAGACATATACTGCCGTTTTGGAGCTGTTACTACATCAAATATAATGGATAAGTATGTATTATTAAGTTGACTGTAGTCATAAATATTCAACACATAAACAGTATTGGGAGAGCATTTTGAAACATCACACAAAATTCTTTACAATATTTACAATAATGGCAGAATAAATAAAGAGTATGTCTCGGGGCACTATTGCAAAGAATGCATGTCTTTCACCACACCCAGGGCATAATATTGTAAAAAAAAAAAAAAGACTTAGGAAATGCAGGGTAGGACAAGGGGCATGGACATAAACCACTGCTGAATGCATGTGACCTTTGAGCCTTCAGACTGCACTGCAGAAGAAACTGTCATGGACTCAAGAGGCCTCATTCTTCACATACGACAACACTGTAGCTTCAAAGACAGAGTGTGTGATTTTTTTTTTGGCTGCTTGCCATTCAGATCTATCTCTTATAGAAAATATACGGCAAATCATGTATATGTGCATCACACAGTCGCAACCCCAGATTCTAAGCAGTTTGCATCTTCTGTTAAGAAGGAATGGACAAAAAATTGCAACAAATGATTACACAGTGTAATTAAAAGTGATTTAAAACAGTGGTAAGACAACCCTGTCCCAACTTTTTGACGTGAGATGCAGTCATGTTTGTCAGTATACATTAAATTAATATTGTATCTTAACTATTTTCGCTTAGGTCTTTTCAAGAAAGTTTATTTTTATTGCATTTAAGAAATAAAATCTAATTTGTTGAAAATAACGGGGTGTAAATCCTTGTTGCTCCAGAGGGGTAACTGTAATCTGAATTGTCAGCTCAGTGTAAACAGTGGTGTCATTGTTAAAAATGATGCCAAAGTGAAAAATGATCAAACACGAAGCCCTGAAACGTCTGTTTTCAGTGAGATCTGTTGAAGGATAGAAGCAGCTCCAGATATTTTGACTACAATGAAGTTTTACATGTGAATCAGGCGTGAAATTGCTCTAAACTCAGAGGCTGGGGCGAGTCGGGTGTGGACTGTTCTGTGCAGTCCGACTTAACTGAGACCATATCGTGTCTCTCAAATTGTCGACATGTTATTGCGATGGCGCTGGCGTCTAAAATCTTCCTTATCTGTGTTTTGCGGTGGAGCTGTGGTGATGCGGCTGCTCCATCTCCTAACGCGCTCTCAGGGTCTTACTTAAAAGGGAGTGGGTATATTTGTGTCAAGTGGAGATTATAAAACTAATTTCAAAAACCCTCCTTCTGGGTTCTCCGGCGCTCTGATTACTGAGTATTACTTGGTGAGACACACACTGTCCCATTGGTCTAATGCACTTTCACAGACTAATAGCACATCAAAGCAAGCCCTGGAGAAGCAGAGGCAGCCGCACACTTTCTCTCTCTCTCTCTCTCTCTCTCTCTCTACACACACACACACACACACACATGTCCTCCACCATCTTTAACTGAGTGGGACACATCAGGTCTGGCCTTCAGGAGGAGTGATGCTGCTACAGCTAGTAATTAAAGCATGTTTTATTATTAAAATAATTAAAAAGGAGGTATAAATTAAAATAAATATATATATATATATATATATATATATGTGTGTGTGTGTGTGTGTGTTTATATGTTTTAATTATTTGTTAATAATATGTCTTGATTGAAATAATATCTACAATTTTGTGATTAATTTATGAGTAAGTGAATATATTGAATATAAATATTTTTAAGCAAAAAATGTTAAGGAAAGCAAACACACTCGCATTGTTGCACACCCTCACTCCGATTCTCACACACTCATTCACACTCACACACACACACACACAGACCACTGCCTCTCAGGACCCATTCCTATCTTAAGAAGAGAATAAGTGAAGCATTTGTGCTGACTCTAAAAAACATCCAGCCATAAACCCATTCAATTAATACTGCGGCTGTTTGGCAGTGGTTTTACTGCCCGAGCCTTTCTCTGAACACTCGCTCTACTCAACAGTTTACACACTTCCCCTGACTGCAGGTCTGTGAATGTAGGAGGAGAGAGAGAGGCAGAGAGAGAGAGAGATTTCATCAACAGTGTCTCCTTAAATCAAACAGCCGGTTCACATGACATTTCATCAAACAAATAATTTTTAAATCATTTCAACAGCAGCTTTCTTTAAAATGTAAATGCCTCCATTCTAAAGCGCGCTGTATTTTTACGGGAGCTGTCAGTAATCGTTCGGAGCCCAGTCGGAGGCAGAGGACTGTGGGAAAATGCTGCTTTAGGAGAGAAATTGAAAACTGTCAAGTTAAATGATCAAATGCGAGAATTTGCATGTGAGGTGTGGACGGTCCGGTTCAGAGAAAACAGCCGCGACACTAAACATCAAAACACATCCTGCTGCCTTCACCGCACCGTTCTGACAGGTCACAGACACTGCAGAGCCACATCAGTGCTCCACAGGGGAAGAACATGATGAGGAACGTGACCACAGGCATTATATTACCCCAGTTATCACAGGATCCCATTCATTTTGACAGCAATTTCACTAATATATGTTCGCTAATTTACTACAGAGATATACATTTAAACAAGGTTCCAGTGCAGAACAGACGTTTTCTCATTATTTTCACAGGCACTTGTTCTTTTCATTGTACACATAATAATAGATTTTATTTATTTATTCTTCTGTCCATTTGCATAGAAACAAATATATTGTAGCCTGATCAACACAAGGCAAATATACACAATAAATATGATTGGTTACATTTTTCATGTTTACAGTTTAAAATACTTAAAGTATATATAAATACATAATATATGTACAACCTACAAAATATGTGAATTCTGTTTATATACAAAATTAGAATTTTCATTCGGAAAAAAATATAATACCTATATAAATATAATGCATACAGGCACACACACACACACACACACACACACACACACACTCTAGGAGTGTTCGGCCGGCGCTCAGTCCCAGTGGAGGCGTTGGGGCTGGTGGTTAGCTGTGTGGAGCTGAGAGGCTGCTGCTATGGGGCAGACTAATGTTTTAAGTAATAGCTTTTGAGAGGCGACAGATTGGCAGAGCTCTGGCTGCAGTGGGAGAACAGAGCGCATCTATCACAATGCCCCAGTCCTCCCACCCCTCACTACTCCCATCATCCTCCATCCATCTGATAAATACTCCACCATACCAACACACACACACACTGCAAAGCACTGCCTCCCTAATTAAAACAGGCACTTCAGGGGGCTCTCTGAGGGAAGGCCAGGAGAACCGCATTCCTCCAACCTTGTCTCAGTGAATCCGGGGGAAAGGAACACTCCAATACCATATAGATGTCCATCTGAGGGTTCTTTCATTAGGAACACAATGGCATCGTTGCCTTTAAATGCTTTTTTAATGACCTCAAAACAAAAGCGCTGTGGTCCTGTGAGACCATTAAATGACCATTTAGAGGGTCTTAACTTAGCCCTCAGTGTTTTTTTTTCTATATGTGCTTGTGCTTTTGGGGATCCACAACTTTAAAATCGTTTACAAGCAGGGAACAAACTTCAGTCCTTTCTTTATTATTCTGAATAGACGAGGTGCTGTTGTTTGTTTACTTTAGAACCAGATACTAAATGATGAGAATCAAGTGCTCGACAAATAGTAACTGGTGGTCACTACATAGAATCTGGTGCCTACCAAATAATATCCGGTGCCCAGTTAATAGAGTTTAGAGCTCATTCTATATTATTTGGTGGATATCTAAAAGTATGGCACACACCAATAGCCAAATATGAACTAGTGCTCACCCAAAAAAATCTGCTTGACCATTATTTTCATGAGTAAATAAACCAACAAACACACATTGTCCTTCCATACTTTTGTAAAGACTCATTTGTGACAAAAGGAAAATGCTGGTGATTTGGCTCATTGCCCCCAAAGCACTGTCGAGGGGGCTAACTAACAGTGGAATGCAGACAGCCCGTGTTCAGCCAGTGTCTTAAGTATTACCAGTGCTATACATTAGATATCATTAGGTGCTGGGATGGCAAAAAATTAGATTAAATTAAATTAAATTAATTAAATAATAATAGTAATTAAAAAGAAAAAAAAAAACATGGGGACATGAGGATGGTATGGGAATTACAATCTCTTAAGAAAAGGGTCTGTATCCTACAGAGGTTTATAACATTAGCATCTTTAATACAGATAGGTTTGTATTTATTAGATGACACTTACTTTAACTAGTATCAATTGCTGAATCCACTTTCAAAGATTTGAAACCCATGGAAAACAAATTGTATTACACTACACCAAGAGCAGATCATAAACACACACACATATATATATATATATATATATATATACTGCGACCCTGAAATGGATAAGTGGAAAAGAAGATGAGATGAGATTAAATGATATATATATATATAGTTTTTACATATATTTTTGGATGTAAGAAACACAGTTTTCCAAGACCAATTCACACAATGTGTAATAAATTTAATTACAATGTGTACAATGAGCCCTGTGAAGGACTGGCGCCCCCTCCAGGGTGTATTCCCACCCTGCGCCCAATGATTCCAGATAAGCTCTGGACCCACCGCGACCCTGAACTGGATAAGTGCTAACAGATAATGGATGAATGAATGTGTACAATGAAATTTGTGAAATTCACATGAATTCTGGTTACATGAGGAATCAGAATAAAACTATCCCTAACACTAACCTCTAACCTAATTCTAAATGTAACCCTAGCCCTAAACTTATGTTATGTAAATAATGTTTTGAGTTTATGTAATGCTATCGCTAACATACTAGCACTGTTTCTGTACCTCTTCTTTGGGTTAATAACAGAGAGTTTAAGTGAATTTAGTAAAACAGCATCAACAGTGGACTATTTTAAGATCCATCCATCCATCCATTATCTGTAACCGCTTATCCAATTTAGGGTCGCGGGGGGTCCAGAGCCTACCTGGAATCATCGGGCGCAAGGCGGGAATACACCCTGGAGGGGACGCCAGTCCTTCACAGGGCACTATTTTAAGATGTAACTGTAAATTAACATCAGTTAAAACTTACAAATGTTAAGAATATCTTCAATAACCTTTTTATTAAAATATGCCCTAATTATAGAATATGCTATTACTCTATAAGCATATCTCTCTCTCTCTCTCTCTCTCTCTCTCTGTCTGAATATTAGTTCTGTTTGTACACTCTGGTCAGTGTTTGTATCAGTTCATGATCAGCTGTTGAAACCCTTCATAGACAAATATATTCACTCTGAGTGACCACCCGCTACAGTCAGCGTGAGCTTTGATCAAACTACATGAGAAGCTTTAATGCTCAGATGAAACCCGTCTGCCTCTGCAGGAGTTTCACACTGAGTCAATGCAGTCACGTAGCTGGAGAGCACGGAATAAATGGTGCTTTGACTTTATCTTATTCAGTTGTGTACATCAGTTGGACATGAATGAGTTATAGTACATCAACACAGCTGCCGTGGTCTTTCAGAGGCACACATTTAAATCAAGTGAATCAGGTAAAAGCACAGCTTCTTCTCCAGTGAAGTGAGGAGCTGTGGTTATGAGGAGAGTAATCTCACACTGAAGCTGTAGAGACTGCATTAAGAATCTTCTCACAAAGTGAAGTGCGTGTATTTCCAGTTCAGTTCACACGTTGGGTGATCATTGCAAATGTTTGCTGCAGCCTCTTTAAGCTTTTATGTAAACTACTAATTCACAGATGTTTATATTTTATCTAGAACCCTATTTTACAACAGCAATTATTGACATTTAATGCCTGAGTAAACTACAGGGTGGGCCATTTATATGGATACACCTTAATAAAATGGGAATGGTTGGTGATATTAACTTCCTGTTTGTGGCACATTAGTATACGGGAGGGGGGAAACTTTTCAAGATGGGTGGTGACCATGGTGGCCATTTTTAAGTCGGCCATTTTGGATCCAACTTTTGTTTGAGTATATTAACACATTTTATAAGTGTTCAGAAACTTGTAAATAACTCATGAACGAATAAAGTTACATTACAACCAACCACACCATTGTTTTTCTTGTGAAATTCCCAATAAGTTTGATGTGTTACATGACCCTCTTCCCATTGAAAAAACAAAAGTTGGATCCAAAATGGCTGACTTCAAAATGGCTGCCCTGATGTGCCACAAACAGGAAGTTAATATCACCAACCATTCCCATTTTATTATGGTGTATCCATATAAATGGCCCACCCTGTAGAAATACATTGGACCTGGATCTTAAATATTAATAAAACATTAGAGTCTCTATGAGCTGTATTTAAGTGACGTGGAAACAAAGTAATTATATTAGTAGTTATATTGATGTTAACTGAACTAATATCTAAATTAACTAGTTAAATGACAGGAACAAAAAGTTTAAAACAAACAATACTAACATTTATTTTTGTCATTACATTGTGTAATAGTATTATTACCATATTCAGACCCATGTTTAACTCTTAATTCAGAATGTCAATTAATAACTCTATTACACTATAATAACATCACTTAAAAATAATGTATTACTAAAAAAACTAAAAACAGTAGCTGTATATCTTCAACATAGACCCTACAATGAATATTGCCTGCAATCCCTCCACCACTTTCAGTTAATAAGGATTGAGATGGTGTAGAGGTGGGAACGCACTAGCATTTATTCACAGTGAAGCACCTTCAGTCAGAGCAGACAGTAAAACCCCCAGTGGAGCACCTACTAACCTGCAGTAAATGGGAGGACATCAGTAGAGCCCTGAAATTATAGCTATTATATATTTATAAAGCTTGTTTTTTTTGGTGCCACACATATTTAAGCTCACACACATATTGTCAATGAAGCCTGGGCTGACGGGGAGAGAGAGGGAGAAAGGATATAAAAGGTGAGAGACAGGGCTCATCACTGGATTGTTCTGAATTCTTATTGGATATCCCCCTCCACCACTTTAGCTCTTCAGTCAGGAGAGTGAATCTTATCTGGACCCTGAGTGGCAGCTGTCAGAGGAAGTGTGTGGGAGTTAAATCCTCCGTTTCCTCTCTCCTCTTCTCAGTGTCTCCTTTTTCACAGAGCGTCCTAGTGTCAAACTTGAGCCGAAAGTTTTAAGAACCAATAAAAGTTCTGAGAAACAAAAACCTGGACTTGAAAAGAAATGAAAAAACAAATAAAAAACAAACAACAGCACAGTCATTTCTGTTTCATTCTGTATTTTCCTTTCAGAAATAATCAGTTTTGATTTTTTACATAATCCCGCTGTCTCTCACTTGAACCTTGGTCCTGATTTGAGGTGCAGGGGGGGATCTAGTCAGTCACTGGATATAGAAGTGATTGACACACTGAGGTGTTATGACCTGCATCTCCAGCAGCTCAAACTGTGAATTATCAAGAAAACAGAACTCATAACGCGATGTCTGCTAACAAAAACAGGAAAAGCAGGTGTAAATATCTCATGTGCTCACACAGAGAGGGGTGTTGATTTTATTCCGTGGGCTTATCACATTGCTTTTTAGTTCTGTGGCCATTTACTGACTAGATCCCTCCCTCAAGTCAAACAAAGCCAAAGTGAGAGACGTCTTGAACGGAGAGAGAGAGAGTGGAGTAAATGACAAAAAGCCCAAATTGATTGTTTATGAAAGTCAAATACAAAAGGAGGGGGAATGTGGAGGTACTCTGTGTTCATGATCAGTTTTAACTCTTCACAATCACGACGCTCTTCTCTACACTTAATCATTTCTTGGTTATAAACCCATTGTTTTTATTTTTTTATTTTAACAATTTGACCACAAATCTATGCCACACTGTCCTCTTAGCTCCCAGCACTGTCCTGCCTCACTCTGCCCGTGCCTCACTCTGCCCTGCCTCACTCTGCCCTGCCTCATTCTGCAATGCCTCACTCTTCCCTGTCTCACTCTGCCCTGCCTCATTCTGCCCCTGCCTCACTCTGCCCTGCCTCACTCTTCCCTGCCTCGCTCTGCCCCTGCCTCTTTCTGCCCAGCCTCGCTCTGCCCAGCCTTCGCTCTGCCCCTGCCTCACTCTGCCCAGGCTTACTCTGCCTTGCCTCGCTCTGCCCCTGCCTCACTCTGCCCAGGCTTATTCTGCCCCTGCCTCACTCTGCCTAGCCTCGCTCTGCCCCTGCCTCACTCTGCCCAGGCTTACTCTGCCCCTGCCTCACTCTGCCCAGCCTTAATCTGCCCCTGCCTCACTCTGCCCAGCCTCTCTCTGCCCTGCCTTGCTCTGCCCAGTCTTACTCTGCCCTGCTTCGCTCTGCCCCTGGCTTGCTGTGCCCAGATTCACTCTGCCCTGCCTCACTCTACCCTGTCTCACTCTGCCCTGTCTCACTCTGCCCTGCCTCATTCTGCAATGCCTCACTCTTCCCTGTCTCACTCTGCCCTGCCTCACTCTGCCCTGCCTCAATCTGCTCTGTCTCCCTCTGCCCTGCCTCATTCTGCAATGCCTCACTCTTCCCTGTCTCACTCTGCCCTGCCTCAATCTGCTCTGTCTCACTCTGCCCTGCCTCACTCTGCCCTGTCTCACACTGCTCTGCCTCACTCTGCCCTGCCTCAATCTGCTCTGTCTCCCTCTGCCCTGCTTTGCTCTGCCCAGCTGTGTCCTTACATGGCAGAAGAGAAAAACTGTAATTCTGGAAATCAATAAGGCTGAACTCTCCCGAGCCCAGAACTGAAATGCAATGCTGTCATCCAATGAAAGAGGAGTGATAAGCTTCTGATTGGTCTGTTCTTCATTTCAACAGTCATGCAGTGTTCACACACTCAAGCAACACAAGTCTCTCTCTCTCTCTCTCTCTCTCTCTCTCTCTCTCTTTCTCTCTCTCTCTCTCTCTCTCTCTCTTCTTTCTCTCTCTCTCTCTCTCTCTCTCTCTCTCTCTCTCTCTCTCTCTCTCTCTCTCTCTCTCTCTCTCCAGAGTAATGAAAGAAATGTAAGAATCTGGCTGTATTGCTTATTGATTGACAGCTGAGCACTGAAGCTGGAAATGTAATGGCTGCACACACACCCACACCCACCCACACACACACACACACACACACACACACACACACACATGCATCCCTGCATTTACAATGGCAGTTATGACAGGTGTCGGTTAAAACAGTGAAATATATTCAGATTTAGCCCAAAGGCATTTTGTAAAATCTAAAAATACAATTCATTTTTTTCCCTGTGTTTGGTCTGACACACACAAAGCCAGAATTGGTTACAGTGATGGTGATAGGAACCAGACGTCTGAAGAGTGTTACTCGTCAAAAAGCCACATCACAGGAAGCTGCTGCGAGACTTAAATATGCTCTTGAGGTGAAAAGGTACATATCCAGTGTTCTACGACAAAGTAGTCCCTGAAGAAAAAGCCGGTTCTATTTAACTATCATCAAAATTCCATGTAAAATCCCAGACCTCTTGTGTAATTCACTGGGAATTTTAAGGTTGTGATCGAAATGCTATGTTTGTGTTGTACACACTGCACTCGGGCTCCAATCACCAACAGTAAACAAGCTGTTGTTTCTTTCCCATCAAACCGCTCTGACGCCTAGAACTCCACAAACAGACTTTCATGACTTTACTAATCCTGCAAGGAAAATGTGTCCTTTCAATGTCTACCTGTTGTCTGACATTTAGGAGCAGCACAGTGTTGGCAGCAGAGCAGCGCCACCTGCAGCAGTGGGAGCTAATTGCATTGAGTACAAAGTATACTCAGTTATTCATGAATCTGAACCCACAGCTCTCTGGTTCCTCCAAACACTGCTAGAGGCTCTACAAGGCAGGAACGTGTTTAAAGTACCATATACAGTACATAGAATATACTCTTAAAAACGATGGTTCTACAAGGGTTCTTCAGTAAAGAATCTATTTCTCTACATAAACCTGAACACTTAAAGGACCTTTTGCATTATTAAAGGTTCCTCTGCATTGTAAAGGGGTTCTTCAGATTGAGAGAAAGCATGCTGTACATGGTTCTATAGAGCACCTTTCAGAAAAGGGTTCTCTGTGGCACCAAAACTGTTCTTCTATTGTTACAATGTCAAGCTTGTTACTACAGAAGAACCATTTTCTGAAATGTTCTGTATACAACCATCTATAGCAGATCCTCCATCAAGCTGAAGAACCCATTCATGAGGCAATGAACCCTGTAATCATGCAAAAGGTTCTTCAAGTGTTCGGGGTTCTATATAGAACCATTTTCTTTACCAAAATATCCCTTGTAGAACCATCATTTTTTAGTGTGTACTTACAATGTAATACATCAACTGTTACAGCTAAACTTAGCATTCGTTCATTCATTCATTGACTTCTTGAGGTTTTTATTTTTTTACTTGTTTACACTACTTTTACATTACAAAAGGTGTTATGAACGACGCCACAGAGGAACCACATTTGATTCCATAAAGGATCATTTTTGCTCATATGTTTAAATGGATAAAGAACCTTAAGATCGAATGATGGACTTTTAAACCTTTAACACACACACAAACATTGTTCTTTATGAAACCAACAGTGGGTTTTATAGCACTTTATATTTAAGCGTGATCCCCTTCGTCAGTATGTACTTCCTCATGCTCTGAGTCAGTGAGTAGGTTCGTTCAGTAGGTGAGCAGTAAGTTATTAATGGTAGATCTGGGTGTTCTGAAGCCCAGTGTGTGTGTGTGCTGAGCAGGACAGCAAAGTTCTCCGCAGTGCCTGAATGTGACAGGAGTGTTCCTACACAGTGAGCCCCACAGCCGGTCTTTCTGCCAACAAATGGAACAATTTGACAATTCCTGACGCGATGGTTCTGTGAAAATGCAGTTGGGCCTCCAGATGATTTCATACAGATTTTAATAGAAGACTGTCCCCAGGAATTGTACACGGTGTACGAAATATACTCTGCCCTTTGTGGATGAAAAGGTTATTTTGTGATGCTTGGTAAGCTTTAAAACTCACCCATGACCCTAATCTTATCCCAAACCTAACCCTAACCCTAACTCTAAACCATGACATTAGCCTTAGCCTAAACCACCCTTTACCGACCCTGCACCTAAACCTTCACCAAAGCCTAACCTCAAACTCTGAAATAACTCGAATAACCACCTCCCTCCAGAGTTTACACCACGCTTTCTGTAATACGTGCTCTAGTACAGAAAGGTTGTATGGATTTAGTGAAACCTCGCTGCCAGTTGACAGGGTTAACTTGTAGTCAGGAAGTGTATGTGAAATTGCGTACGTTTATCAATATCTGAGCTGTACTTTTTCATGGCATGTGTACTTATTGTCTGAGATTCCTTGTTGGTAACTGTTCTGAAGAGAAAACAGGGTTTTTATTCACAGGAGCCATTTTCTAAAGAACGCTAACAGCTGAAAGAGTGAAAACCCTCCTGTGTGAAACAGTCCAAAGGAGCTGTAAAATCCACCACTCCGCCTCTGCATCAGAACCCACACAGGAACACGCTTTTAACACAACATCATAAAGAGTATGCTGCCTTTTCTCTTTTTATCTCACAATTTCCTAAACCTCTAAATACCACATTCTTATGGCAATGGTTCTTCTAGATTTCTAGAGTGAAATGGATGGTTCCTCTTAGACAAATATGTTTCTTCAGATTGATGTAGAATGCATTATAAATGGCACCATAAAAATTTTCATTTTATTGTAACAGGCTGGACCTCATAACAATATAAGTTCCTTTATTTGGTGACAAATTTGGCTTATTTGGTGACAGATTGAATCATTTACAGCTCATTCTACATCAACCTGAAGAACCACTTCCTGATGCAAGTCATGGTCCTGTGGGCGGCACGGTGGTGCAGCAGGTAGTGTCATAGTCACACGGCTCCAGGGACCTGGAGGTTGTGGGTTTGAGTCCCCCTCTGGATGACTCCCTGTGTCTGCGTGGGTTTCCTCCGGGTGACTGTCTGTGAGGAGTGTGGTGTGTTCTCCACGTGTCTCTGTGGGTTTCCTCCGGGTGACTGTCTGTGAGGAGTGTGGTGTGTTCTCCCTGTGTCTGCGTGGGTTTCCTCCGGGTGACTGTCTGTGAGGAGTGTGGTGTGTTCTCCCTGTGTCTGCGTGGGTTTCCTCCGGGTGACTGTCTGTGAGGAGTGTGGTGTGTTCTCTCTGTGTCTGCGTGGGTTTCCTCCGGGTGACTGTCTGTGAGGAGTGTGGTGTGTTCTCCCTGTGTCTGTGTGGGTTTCCTCCGGGTGCTCCGGTTTTCTCCCACAGTCCAAAAACTCACGTTGGTAGGTGGATTGGGAACTCAAAAGTGTCCATAGGTGTGTGGTTGTGTGTGTGTGTGTGTGTGTTGCCCTGTGAAGGACTGGCGCCCCTCCAGGGTGTGTTCCTGCCTTGCGCCCAATGATTCTGGACCCACCGCGACCCTGAACTGGATAAGCGGTTAAAGACAATGTATGAATGAATGAAACCCTTGCCTTTACTGAAAAACTCTTAAAGAATCCTGTTTTTTGAAGAATCTACATTTCTCTAATGGTGTGCACTGTTTAATAATCCATCACAAATAAAGCTAATATCAGCATCTTGTGCAGAACCATCTTGTTCTCATGCCTCACAGAACTAACAAACTTAACAGGTCTCTTCCCAGCACAGATCCTCTATACTTTGAATTTGAAATCCATGCTAAAAACTACTGCTGAATTCAGCTCTTTTAACAAGCACCCTTAGCTTTAATGTGCACCCAACACATTGTACAGTCTCCATAGAACAGCACTGGAATAGCCACACAAGTTTATCATCACTAAGCACTAGAAATGTACGAGTGAATTCAGATGTCAGATGTATAGCGGAGACCCTGCAGGGGGTATATATTCTACAATAAGGTAATAAAAGTGTAATGTCTTGTGTTTTACTGATTTCACTCGTACTGAAGCTGAAAACAAGGCAATGTTTTGTTTCTCAAATGAAAACATAATGACAAAATAAACCATAAAACACATAGAATTCTGAAATCTTGTTTATGACCTTCATTAGAGCCGAACTAGAAAGAGTGCAACATCCAAACAACACAGAATATGGATTCTGATACTGATGAATAATTCCATAACTCACTATCAATCTCACAATATCCCAACCTTTACCACGGTGGTCATCGAGCCTCATCTTGAGGGTCTACTTTCATCCAGAGTTTAATTCTACCTTGTATCTAACTTATTAAACCCTACTCCTCCCTCCAGCTGCACCCATGCAATGCATTTCCCAAAAGTTTCATAGTGTTAATCTTTATCTTCTGTTAGCTTTCTGTTACTATCTCTTATGTTAATGGGTCGGTTTCGACCCTTGTCTTAAATCAGCCATAAGACCCCCTAAAACAACTAATTATCAACCAATTTGTTTCTCACCTCTTGTTGACCTTGTTATTCTTCCTTATTCATGAAAGGATTGGTTTTAATTGTTGGTTGTTGCAGACTGTAAACTGGAGATGTACACTCTACAAAACTCTACAAAACACAAACTCTAAACTGACTTGGTCTTACATGTCTGGACATGTCTGTCTTTCCTTGTTTTGTGAAACAGACAAAGATAGAAGCCCCTAACTGAAGCTCGAGTGGTTGTAGGAGGAGCCAGCTTTAGGCTGTTGTTGCAGTTAATAGTTGGAAAAGACAGAAAATCATGACTGTAACAAGAGCATTTTATAATTTAGTAAAAAAATGTTTTCATTATTTTGTTTAAATAGAAGTTCCTGACAGAGAGAGAGAGAGAGAGAGAGAGAGAGAGAGAGAGAGAGAGAGAGAGAGAGAGAGAGAGAGAGGTTTAGTGTATACCTCGCTCCACCCTTTAACCATGATCTTGGTTCTGAGAAGCCTGATTCAGCCAGTCAGGGTCTACTGAGGGAGATGATTATCCAGAGCAGGTGAAGTACACTGTGATTGGATCTAGACTCAGAAGGTGGATCTCCAGGGCTAAGTCTGGATGGAAGATGCCAGGCAGGTAAATATATGTGATAGTGGAGTTCTGGAGGAGAATAAAGGTGGATCACATACACTAAGCACACAGAGTGCTGATGGTCGTGGGACATCAAGGTTCCTCCGCAGTCATACAGTGACCCTTCAGTCCACAGCCAAGTCGTTCTGATGTATTACTTTCAAACTGGACTAGACAGGGAGTTCTACTGTAGAGGGTGCTGTGCCCATAAAATATATAGACTTTAACCCTTTTGTGCTGAGCCAGAGAGACGTTTGGAGGTTATCGATGCATTCGTTTGTGCAGGAAACGCCAAACAGGTAGGTTTTATTATGTGTTATAATGCCATTTATTTTCAGCACACATCCATTTTTGTAACTGCTTCATCTTGATTAAGGTCGTGCAGGTTACAGAGCCCACCCTGAATCACTGGGCACAAGGCAGGAAGACCCCCTGGACAGAATGTAGGACCATGACCGGGGTATACCTCACATTTTAGTAGCCTTTTATCAGAGATGAATCAATTATTATTACCGAATAATCATTTCCATAGCAACCTGTATTTCACACACTTGACCACGGTGCATCCAACAATAAAGGCAGCTTCTTTTACATGGGGTGCTGGAGCCCACGTTAACACACAGCAACCTCCAGTTCCACAAGCCAATTCCAATTCATTACACTCAGGGCCGATTTGGACAAATGTGGGGTCAGCTGCAGACTCAGTGAAATACGCCTCACGCGCCTGGTCTCGGACATAAATATGTCTCTTGTTCAGTGTTCCTAATGACAGAAGACGTTTGTCCGAACACACTAGGCCATGCTTGTGGAGTAATCCATCACCATCCCTGTCGGCACGATGTTTATGGCTCTAATATTTCGCCGTTCCAGCCTCTTAAACATGTGAGGGAGCGTCCACTGCCTGGGCAGCGTCTCCGGGCGGTGGGCGAGGACATCGGCTCTTTTTCTTTCCACGCAGTCATGGAGACTTTGAAGGAGCCCCTGTCCTGAGGTGACTCCAGGCAAAGGAGCTGGGCAGAACGTAGCTATAAATAGCTCAGAGCTCAGATGGAGAAACTGTCCACTGAGAGGAGGTTCAGGTCAGTCTGGAGTGGGACCAACCCCCCCCCCCCCCCCCCCCCTCCCCAACCACATCCACTGCCCTTGGGGGCTTCGAGTGAGCTCTGACCCTTGAACCGTGAGTGTGATTGAAATGCAGGAGCGGTTTGGGAAGGGGAGAGTGGAGACTGTGGCCATTAATCAAAGCAACCTTGTACTGTCTGTATACCCCACAATGTGTCCTGACCCCCCCACACACACACACACCCCACACACCACCCCCTCCTCTCTCTCTGACGGTGTGTGATTGTGAAGATGAGCTGTAAACAAAGGTTGGAAGAGGAGGGGTGGAGGAAAAAAGGTCAGGAAAAAGTTCTAGAGTGTCTTTAAGAGGAAAATAAGTAGCAAGAGACAAAACAGGGACAGGGGCGCAGACACACACACACACACACACACACACACACACACAGTGCCAAAGCCAAACTCCTGCTATTGCCAAGATAAATAGTTCTAAGCAATGTTCTCAGATGCCTTCAACTTTAGTAATGTCTGAAAAACACAATGTACTGCACTCAGTGCTCTAGACTGGGCTGTGTATCTGTGTGTGTGTGTGTGTGTGTGTGTGTGTGTGAGCGAGAGAGAGTAGAGAAAGAATATGTTATTCTTCTGCTGCTGTTGATGCCATTACCTGCTCTGGAGTTTCATTAACATAATGCAAATGTCCTTAACTGCAATACACAGGCCCTTCAGCCGAGCCAGAGAGCTGAGACAAATGGACTGTGAAATGAATGTGAACACATGTCTGTTAAATATAAAGACTGTGTGTGTGTGTGTGTGTATGTGTGTGTGTGTGGAGCAGTGCACTACTGTATATTTTTTAATTTCCTGTCAAAATATCAGACTCTATCATTATTATTTTCCAGAAGACATTTCAGAAAAAAATACAGTTCAATTTAAGACAAGGCACTTGGGTAAGACTATTCTACCCTTTCTCCACAAGGTAACACAGTCGAGGTCTTAATGAAACGTCTGTGACACGCTTTGATCAAAATACCACAAGGATTAAACAACACAGGGTACAGTTCTATAGTCTCTGCATGTGATGTCTGAAGCTAAATCAGAATGGTTGGTTTAAAGGAACACTAGGTAAACTTTGGCTTATTTTGCTCCTCGGGCTCCCCAATTGTAATTCTTTTTTTTCTTTTTAATGTAGCATTGTACTGAAATCAGTAGGGATAATACACAAGGTACATAGTGCAGTTTCTACAGTGCTGAGTCAGAGGGCCTATTCTCCCTATTACAAGTCAGTAAAGCATCACAATGATTTTGAATCTGTAATTTATTCATTGTCTGTAACCTTTATCCAGTTCAGGGTCACAGTGGGTCCGGAGTCTACCCGGAATCATTGGGCGCAAGGCGGGAATACACCCTGGAGGGGGCGCCAGTTATTCACAGGGTGACACACACACACACATTCACACCTATAAACACTTTAGAGTCGCCAATCTACCTACCAAGGTGTGTTTTTGGACTGTGGGAGGAAAGTGGAGCACCCGGAGGAAACCCCCGCAGACACAGGGAGAACACACCACACTCCTCACAGACAGTCACCCGGAGGAAACCCACACAGACACAGGGAGAACACACCACACTCCTCACAGACAGTCACCCGGAGGAAACCCACGCAGACAAAGGGAGAACACACCACACTCCTCACAGACAGTCACCCGGAGGAAACCCACGCAGACACAGGGAGCACACAACACACTCCTCACAGACAGTCACCCAGAGCGGGAACTCGAACCCACAACCTCCAGGTCCCTGGAGCTGTGTGACTGCGACGGGGTTGCCCTATTTGAGAGTCTGTGTGTTGGTAGGCGCTCCAGATACCTGATAAATGTATGTGGACTAGCACTGAAAAAGTGAAATGTGATTCCTGACAAGCTCGCAAGACCTGGTAGACCACACACACACAGCAGCCCCCTTCAGATAAACAGCACCTAAAGCTTTCATCTCTGAGAGACAGGAGCACATCAAGCTCCACTCTCACTCCGATCTAAGCCAGTCCACAGGAGAGAACGCCACCCAACACCATGGGTTCGAAAGGATGTGGCGCTATAAAGAAGGGTTTCAGATTAAACCCAGACGACGCTAGCGTACGCAGCCCCGAGCAGCAGAGTGGAAGCTGCACTAAAGGTGGATGTTGACATCATAAGATCCTTGTTGAGAATTTTGAAAGGTTTTCTGATTTTTGTCAAAGTGTGATGAAGCTGTAGCTGTGAATTAAAGAGTGAATATATAAAGTAACACACAATGTGTGGATCTTGTGAACCCTGAGAAACTGCCGCACTGTAGTTAAACACCCCCCTCCTGTGGGAATCAAGGTTTAAGGTCTTTAGCGTGTCTGTGTGGTGGGGTTTATACGCTAGAAGACATGACAATGGACACTTTCACTTTGAAACTGCATTGTTCCAAAATCTTAAAAACACGGATTCAGACAGACAAGGTTTCTTACATCATAAACCCAAGGAACCAATCCTGTCCACTTGTGAGACAGGACATTCAAACTGACAGGGAGGAGTAGAGGGGTGGGTGGAGACAGAGGTGGAGATTAATTGCATATTAATGGACCTGTGTGTACTGTATGGAGCCGGAGGTGTAGAGCTATAGTGCGTGTGTGTGTGTGTGTGTGTGTGTGTGTGTGTGTGCTTGTTTGTCGAGGGCTTACGCTGTTCAGCAACGAGACTACACACGCTGCTTCTCTCCCCTTTTTCATTTTCCTCCATCCTTCGCTTAAACGCTCTCCTTCTGCCTCTCTGCTTCACTTCAGAGCTTAACATCACTCAAGCTTAACACACTAGCGTCCCACAAACAGCCTCCCTCCACACACACACACACACACACACACACATCCATATCCATGACACGTCCCAGTCGTTTTCTTTCTCTAAATCTCTTCAACGTCCTCTATCTCTGATTTAGCCCAGGCTTTCTGATGGTATGTTTATTTTTATCAAGGCTAAGTAACGCCTTCTAAAAGTTCTTGTAACACGTCCATCACTGGCCCTTAGCCTCCACAGCGGCGTGGTGCTGACTGGAATGCGTTTAGTATTGAACTCTCCAGACCTAGGGGCTCTGCAGGAAGCCAGTGTACAGCAGAAAGCTGCGAGGCCCAGCATACAGAGATGTTATCACAGGTTAAAGGTAGACACTGTGGGTAAACCCCCCTTACACAAGATAACATCACTGTAACACACTGCTCCACGGGGCTCACTGCTTTTAGAAACATCATACATTCATAAAATACACATTTTCACTTTAATGTTTCATTAAATATTACTGATGACTGTAGTGAACCATTCGTCTACAAATGAACCTCATGTATTTACAGGCAGCTTTTGTTGCTGTCAAATAGTAGCTTTACAGGAGACGGGGAAAACACTTCTTAATGTTCAATAGAAGTCCTTCTACTGGTCCAATCTTCATCAAATTTCCACAGTGGGTTCCAATGTTGTAGTAAACTAAAAGCCCATAAAAATGGAGATACTTGTTTTTTGTTTTTGACCTGAAAGTGTTAGCAATGATTCAGCCACGACGGATTTTTAAATAAGGCACGATACAGAACAGCCAATCAGAGCAGAGCTCGTATAAAGCTCACTGCACAGGTTTGGACACTCCTAGAAAACACACGTCTATGTATTAATGCCTACAGACTGTATAAGTGCTTAATGCACTCTTAATATATGATTTATTACAAGTGTTTATTAGGAATACATTTATCATTCCTTTATTATTATTTATTTATTAATACCACATAATTTCAGCAAAACTACTGCACTTCTTACCTTTATTATACATAATAAAATAGGAAATTGACAGTTAATTAATATATTTGAGTATTAGAATGTGGGTGTATGAATAATATAGTAATAAAATGGTAATAAGTATTCAACCAAAACAAGTGTTACCTACATTTCTTCAAACAAATAACAGGGTCATTTTAAGGGCAGAAAGAGTCATGTAGAAATGAACTGCTGCAACCACAGATCATCAACGAATCTCGAGATAAACCCAGGACCAACGCAGGAACCCCCCGCCCGGCCTCGTTACGTTAAAAAGAAGCTGGCAGGGTTCTGGAGATGGAGCTGCTGATGTGGTGTTTAATATATACACTTCCCTGGAGGGTGATCTGAGGCTGGGTCTTGTCATTTCTACTTAACCCCATTACTGTCATCGTGTGTGTGAGTGTGTGTGCGGGGATGTCTCCCCAGGTGATGGAGAGCTGTGCTTGTGCTTTCTGAGGCACAGGCGAGCTTTAATGGACAAAGGGCTGAGGGGTTTTACTCCAACAAGTCATTTCACACCTGCTTGGCCTTGCATTAGACTCGAGTGGGTTAGTGCGCACCTTGGCCACAGCTTTCCAAAGGAGTCTTAAGTGGAGTGGAAG